>NC_043000.1:142535005-142557505 GCF_006345805.1 Octopus sinensis
TCTTCTCTCTCTCTCTCTGAATATATATATATATATGTATGTATGCATATATGAATGTATGTGTTGGCGTATTTGTGTATTATGCATATATTTTATATATATATATATATATATATTATATATATATATATATATATATATATATATATATATGTATAAAATTTCTCCGTTTTTTCCGTCCTTCTTTTCGTATACATTTGCTGCTTTCTTCCAAGGAATCTTAGCTCTTAGCTTAGTTTTTTTCTTTGGGGCTCGCCAGATTGGAGCAATCGTGAGTATAACCAGTCGAAATTGCAAAGATAATCTGGAACTCGACTGAGGAAAGAAAACTCCGAATGACACGTCCATGTTTTCTTTGCATCATCTGTCTGGTTTTTTGGTCGTTCCTTTTTTGTACCTAGCTGTCTGGATGTTTTGCGTTCTTGTCCTATTTTTGTATCTTTTATATATAAATATATAGCGGTGTACGTACACTTTGGTCTCTTATATGTAAGTATACATATATATATATATATATATAGTACGACTCTATTATTCTTTCTATTCTTTCATTCTTTCCTTCTTTCTATCAGCCCTTTCACTAGCTACGTGATAACGGCATGTGCGTGTATCACAGGATCACGTGATCACGTGATCTACCAGACCCGGATGTTGTCATGGGAGGCAGGTCGCAATACGCTTCGCATTGTTTTAGCATTCGAACGATGTCACCTTGCTAGCTAGGCGTGCAAGCCAATATGTTTGTGTGTGTATGTGTGTGCGTTTGTGTATGTGTGTCTGTGTTGTGTATGCATGTATGTATGGATGTATATACACAGGAATGACAGAAGTAAATGCCGTAGACACTCCATAATGCATCGTCTATGTTTATTTTAACTTCAAAAACTTTTATTAACTGACATTTTTATGTTTCATGTTTAATATGTTACTGTTTACTCATGCCACGAACAAAAGAAGCCTGTGAACTGTCTCAATTACAAAGAGGCCATATTCTCAGTTAATATAAGGTGGACTTAGCGTAAAATCGCAGGAAACCTTGGGATCCCGCTTTCTACATTTAATAGAGTGATTTTGCAATTCACCAGAGAGTCCACATCACCTCAACGAGTTCGACCATGGCCCCCTGACAGGACCCTTCACTTTGTTAAGAGAAGTGTGGCGGATAATCCTCACTGCTAGGCTTCTGACGGAGCAGAACAAGTTGAGGTGAGTTCTTGAACAGCTGTCAGGTATCTCCACAAACTTTGCTACTATGGCAGAGCAGCAAGAAGGAAGCTATTTCTTCGATCAGCCAATATCAAGCGGAGAAAAACAATTGGGGTCAGTGAAATGGTGGAGAGGCCACTAGCATTTTGGAAAACTGTCATATTATCTGATACGTCCAGATTTACTGTATTGTCTGTCAGTGACTCTGTGATCAAGAATGAGACGTGAAAAGATTTCAGTCAACACGGCAGATATTCTGTGATAGTCTGGGGCGCAAATTGAAGCAATTATCCTTCAGAGATGGTGCGGTGTGAGGGAAACATAAACTCAGATAAATATGTGTCTATATTGCAGAAAGGAATCCTTCCTATCTTCTACGATGGTAAAATGTTTGAAGAAGGCTAAAATGACCCACACTGCTAAATGATTAATCGGAAGATAATGGCATTAAAAAGCTTTATGGCCAAGACAGTCACCAGATATGAACCCTGGGGTATAAAAGACTGGACACTCCGTAAAAAGAACGAGAAAGCATCCCCAAGGCCAGGTCTTTTGAGATTACTGGATGAAACTTGGCCACAAATTCCTCACGAGAATATTTGTCATCTGATCAGTTGCAGGGAAAAATATAAAGGGAATGTCTACGAAATATTAGATATTCACATTATAACAATTAATAAATAATTTAATATATAATTTCAGTTTTAAATAAATTTTAACAATTATAAAGGTGTCTATTTACTTCTTTTGCATCTGTGTGTATATTGCAGCTCATCTTTGTTTGGCATAATCAGACTGCTTACTGAAGTAAGTCAATGGCGAAATTTCGAAGTCTCTATCAACATTTTCATATGAAATATATAATTACATATTCAAATGTTAAGAAAAATCCCTCTGTTAATACTATTATTTTAATGTTTGAATATACTTAAAACTACACATGAGTATAAATATATGTATGTTTTTCTCGTATGTGTGTATGTTTTTCTCGTATGTGTGTATGACTGTATCTGCGTGTGTATTTACATATACATGCATGTGTATATAAAATATGTATATGCATACATATACATGCGCATGTCTGTGGGCGTGAGTGTGTGTGTATGTGTGTGTGAGTGTGTGTGAGTGTGTGTGTATGAGTGTGTGAGTGTGTGTGTCTGCATGAAATATGTATGTGTGAATAATATTGCTTAGATGTACAGAGACGTGTGCACTTGTGGTTCCTATGTCTTTGAAGAAGACAAAATACGTAAAAACCAAAATAAAAATTATACATTTCAAAAACATGCTTGAAAAATATATAAAGTATGTAATTAATTAAAATTTATTAAATAACATTTTCAATTAAACTCGAGAGGATATGATTTGGGGACAATAACACATCCTAACATTTATATGAATCCACTTTTTATGTTTCGTGCGTGTCGTGATGTAACTATCAATATGCTGGCGGATTATTATCATGAAAAGCCAGGCGATAACATACATGCTGCATTTCCTTCTATTTATTAACGTTCTGACGTCGAATCACTCTGAGGTTAATTTTGATTTTCAGAATTTCTAGGTTGTAAAATATATACAAGCATATCTCAACTTACGTCATTCTGAGTTACATGTTTTCCAAATAATATTTTGTTTTTAGAAATTAATTGAAAAATACATTTCACCTGCAGTCGATGTATCCGACTTTTAAATATGCGAACATATTTAAAAGAAAAAAAAATTAAACCACCTGCAAACGAATAGTGGATTGGAAAACCAAATAAAATACGCGTAAAAAAATTAACAAACCATTTATTAAAACTGATTAAAACTAATAATTTTTTTTCCGTATTACGTCGATTTTCTCGTTAAACCACATGTCTTGCAACCAATTACCAAAGTAAATTGCATTATGGCTGTAACCACCCGTTCCCTAATCAATATATAAGACAATATGCTTCAGTCAAAATATTACGTAGCTGTCAAGACAGAAATTCAAACATGGCTTAAAACAAAATCTCAAAATTTTAACAATAATTTAGCTGAAAATACTTGCTTATACTACGTTAGAGGTAACTGATTTGTCGTATGTAATTATGGTACTTATATAGTACTTATATAGTACTTACTGAAAGAATGTGAGCAAAAATTTTAAAAAGGTACGAACAGTTGACGTTCTCAGGTGCAATCGACGATTATTACATTGGAAAGGGAGCTTCTTTAGATCATCATACAAGGGCTTTACCCTCATTCGACTCATCAGCTGAAGGCTGGAAAGGACCTCGTGGGAGGCCCCGAAACAGATACCTGGACGTGAATAAGGAAGATTTCCAGAGGTTCGAGGTCGCCTTGGACGATGCAGATGGGCTGGCATGGGACCAACAACAATGGTGAGCAGTAGTGGATCCTGTCGGCTCTACGCATCATGAAGCTTCTGAGATCATTAACCTGGGATGAACCAAGCTCTGATTCCCCATTATATGATTCCCCATAATCTGATATGATATTTCGGAAAAACATTCCTTCTTCAGATATTCTTAGATGGAGTCACTGCTATAATCGGTTTTCTAACGGCTTTTAATTTTTTAATTTTTTTGGAAGCGTCTCAGCAGTGGTCCACAATTCCTCATGAGAAGTGTGTGAGGTCGGCCATGTCTCAATCTCGTGTATGCTGGTACATCCGTAGCGCTGCTTCTAAGTTACGTAATATACGTGCAGCTTCCTTTTCCCCCTTCGTTTTTTCTCTTCTCTTCTTATTTTTTGTAATAAACTACAGATGAGTATATTATCAAAATGAATCTACACGCATCCAGATGTATCTAAATAATGTATTGATCGCCTGTTGTTAATTTGGGGCCCCAGTCTTTGTATGTGTATAGATTTCTTAATTCTTAAATTATCCAAATTTCTTTCATTGGCCCCAATTTTGACTTTTATGCCTTTGACGGTGTTCCAGCATCAGTGTAGATGTTTTCTGATGTGTTCGCCGAAGGAATAGAAAACCCAGCAACATATTCTTCTTTAAAATACCCCATTTTAGCGAGAGGATAACTACATCCATCCGAAGAGCCATACGAAGTGTAGGGCTAGACATACAACTAGCCCACTCCGGCCCCTCTCCGAGAGGACACTTCACTAAGAAACAAGCAAGCAACAACAATCTATGTACACTAACACACTTTCCCACCTGTGACACAGACTCATGCCAACGGGTAAATGTTGTGTATAGAATACAATGTAACAAATGCAATAAGTTCTATGTGGGTAGCACAACAAGACCATTACACTTCCGCATCAAAGAATGTCTGAACACGAGAGCTTCCGCCTTCAGAAAACATCTAGACGGATGCCGAAACACCAACAAAAGCATAACAGTCACAATTGAGGCTAATGAAAGACATTTGGGTAAATTAAGAATTAAGGAAGCTATACTCATCCGCAGACCGGGGCCCCAAATTAACAACAGGCTGGAGGTTTGCAATCAATTCATTATTTAGATACATCTGGATTCGTGTAGGTTCATTTTTGATAATATACTCATCTGTAGTTTATAAGAAAAGTAAAAAAAAGAGGAGTGAAAAAACGGAGGGGGAAAAGGATGCTGCACGTATAATACGTAACTTAGAAGCAGCGTTACATATTTACCAGAACACACGAGATTGAGACATGGCCGACCTCACACACTTCTCATGAGGAATTCCGGGAGGAGCATCGTGAGACCACTGCTGAAACGCTTCCGCTAAATAAAAAAGAGAAGCCGTTAGAAAACCGATTATAGCAGCCACTCCATCTAAGAATATCTAAAGAAGAATATTATTCCGAAATATCATATCAGATTATGGATAACTAAATTGCAACAGGTATATAGCCCATTGTCCGTATTATAGTGCATTGTTGTACCACTGAAAACTTTTTATTCGTTACAAACAATACGCAATGCTTCAAGCGAACTACAATACTCTCTTATATACATAAATATATATATATATATCCCTCACCGACGCACAACTACACATGGCAGTACATTCAAATACAAGGAAATATACTACTTTTTGTATCTGTGTGTGTATGTGTAGACACAGATGCACAGACAATGAGTCATACACTCGTACACACGCAGAAATACAGACACTTATATACACATATATTCCTATGTTTGTATGTATGCATTTATGTACCTCTGTATTGTATTCGAGTTCGTTAAATTTATATTTGTATCTGAATATATGTATAAGAGAAGGATTCAACTCAGTAGGTAATCACTGTCAAAATTACTGACAAGTTTTTGTAAACATTTGTTAATCAATCTCACAAAATATTACGTAACTATCAGCGTAAATATTTATTCTCATTCTTCTACTGTGTTGCTACGCTGTTATATATTGGAATAGCATGACACAGCTGTAGGCTATTCATTACTACCAACAGTGTGCTGTTTTTCTCCTTCCTGAAGGCTTAGATTTCATTTCATTTTCTACTTCATTCACATTTCTCCATGGTTAAATTATTCAACAAAACTGTATATGCGTGAGGTTGTGTACGTCTTTAAACACAGTCATACATATGTGAGTGTATATGTGTGTGTGCATGTCCATTTGCAGGTATACATACATATGTATATATGCATATGTTGTGTGTATATGTGATATTCACAATCGTATTTATAAATGTCTATAATACAATAGTGTTTACACGAAGAAAATCAGTGTACTCAATACCTATAGACATAAATTTCTTTAAAGACACAGGCACTTATTGACAATACAGTTTCTTTGTTATGAAATTTACGTAAATTTTTGCAGATTTTGTTGAAGATTGCTCTGTTTTGGCGAAGATAGAAACTTGAGTAATGTTTTGTTATACCAAAGAAATGTTATTTAAAATATACCGCTAAGCGATGAGTGGAGATTATGATAGCATCAATGAGTTCATGATATGTTGAGTTAGAAGCAAGTTCCCAGGAACAGAAATGGCAACAATTATAGCTATTGGTAGTGCATCGTAGTGAAAATCCAGGGTGCATGACATTTGTACATACTTAGCAACTGAGTCATCCATTCAGGTGATGATATAATCTTGTAGAGTTTCCTAAAGTGCTTATTGAGGTGGCAACATTCGGTGAAGGTAGGTGATTTAAATTTTATATAGCCTACTTATATATTAATATAACCTGCATGGTCTGCACATTTTCTGTATAGATCTTCGAATTCAATTTGCATGATGAAGCATGTTACTTTATGTACCAGACATAATTAGATAACTTTTGGCTCATTTATCTGTTCTTATTGCCGAAGAAAGATCCTTGGTTGAGGAAATGTTGATTAAGTTGGTTTATACATTTATCTTGAACGATATATACATACGCATGATGTTTACATTTGTTTTATTTGGTAAAATGATATCCGTATTGTAGATTATTGTCTCTACTATGAATGGTTAATTAGATAAGCAGAGACTTATAAAGTTGCCTCTAGACAAACAGAATCGGTTTTCCATGGGAAGATTTCTTATTTTTAACACGGTAAAAAATTATTTCCATTGTTATAGACCCTCGATAATTTGAAAAGCTAAGTGCTTCAAGAACTTAATCACTGTTAAAAACTCCTAGTCTCATTTATTTGAAAGTCATAAGTTCTTTGCCTCTTCAGGAAAATTGAATATAGAGAGCTTTAAAGTATTCTTAAAACCGCAATATGTACATATATATATATATTATATATATATATATATATATATATATATATAATATATATATATATATGTATATATGTATGTATGTATGTATGTATGTATGTATGTATGTATGTATGTATATGTATAATATAGGCATTGATAGAAGACACAAAATACATAAAAATATACATACAAATCATATGAACATATAAAAATGTGCATGAATATATAACGAAAATATAAAATGGTATGCAAGTGCCTGAACTCGGTACATCCGTGTTAGAAAGAAGGAAGAAAGTTATAAATACCTGGATAATATGTGACAATATACATAATTAATTAAAAGATATTCAAAGTATTCCATGGCCGAGATAAAGTATAATCCTCATCCTACGATTGTTTCGGGATATATATTACTGGGGGTGGATAATGTATTCCTGTCATATAAACAGTTCCTTCATCAGGGAACACATAATAGACTTAAAGTCCTCTATATTTAGAATAGAGAAAATAGAAAAATAGAACAAAAAACAGAAACGTGTAGAGTGTAGAAATGAAAAGACCGCAGATAACTCTAATAAATAAATATGAACTACAAGAGAGGTTGTATGGAGTTAATGTATTTCAGACGAGTTGGTTATATACTATGGTTGAATCTATTACTTTAAATTTTGTATACAAGTTAGCAATTATTAATAATTTAGATCGAAAATATTTAGAAGCTGAAAAGTATTTATGCCCATAAAATATCAGTGCTTCAGAGATCTTATTTAGTAGGAGTTTCCTATTATTGGAAGTTACATGTATGGATCGAAACAGTTTGATTCAAATTCGTTGGTACTCCGATTTTCAATCTACAATGGCGTGAGATTAGTAGCACACTTGAAAGTCGGAGTACCAACAAATTTGAATCAAATTGCTTGGATCCCTATATATATATACATGCGTACGAAGGGGTTCTTTTAGTTTCCCTCTTCCAAATCCACTCATAGGGCTTCGGCCTGCCCAAGGCAAAAGTAGAAGACACTTGCTCAAGGCTTCACGCAATGAGACTGCACCCTGAACAATGTGGTTAGGAAGCTAGCTTCTTACCTCACAGCCACACCTTTATCAGATTTAATGTCTTCTGTATTTTTATTTCTTGTCTATTCTGATGTAATTGTTCTAGTGTATGTCAGTCCGTACAGAAGAATGCAATTCATAAAGTATATTATCACACACACACACACACAAACACACACACAAACACATGCACACACAGACACACACGCCCACAGACACACGCACATGTATATGTTTATAAATTTTAGCAACCCTTCACTTTCCTCAAACACTTGATTTTAAATGTGATTGTATTTCACTTTATGTAATACACAACAAACAATACACAAGGTAAAGTGTTCTGACATTTTCTTAAACTCTACTTGACAGGATAGAGTCATTTTAACAAATGACGTTAGTTTTCTTTCGGAAATCTTTTAAACTCGGTATCTGTTGCTACCTTCCCGTTTACCTGTATCTGTGATGGATTAAGACTTACTTAATATTACGATATTAATCCCTAACGCAAAAACGATGGAAATAATCAATAAGACTATCTCTACCAATTCAAAAGTAAAATAATGAAAAATTTACCTCAGGGTGATTTGAAATTAGCTACTAAATCTCTATATTCAAGCACTTCAGATCATTTTGCTCTGATACTCTGACATTTCAGGTTTCTATTCCTTGCCGCGAATTCTGTATAAGATATTTATATTTTCAAACGCCTTTAATTTTTTAACGTTTTCCTATCTAGTTCTCTGTTGTGCTTGGCAATATAAAATATTGAATTGACATCTTGTTATGGATGCATTATCCGTCGGCGAGAAACTGGTTTACTTTCATGTCTATTGTAATAGTTAGGTATGAATTTTACAAAATTCATCTACGCATATGAATGCGTACGTTACTTTTGTTATTTCAAGTTTGTTGACATTCTTGCATGTGATTGTTATATTTATTCATTTATCATCATCATCATCATCATCATCATCATCATCATCATCATCATCACCATCACCTTCATCATCATCATCATCATCATCGTCGTCGTCGACATCATCATCATCATCATCATCATCATCATCATCATCAACAACAATATCGATATTTTCTTTTAAATTTTGAAACATTAATACTCATTAGATATTCATTCTGTCTGTAGACTAGTTTGATATGTTCATCTGTTTTGCAGTTTGCAGCAACACACGAACCACCAACCACACACGCACACAAACAATAACAACACTCATAACTGCTTTTCCATAATTACAGTTTTCACATACTATGTTACTCTTTGTACTTCTATTGAAATTTTTCTTCTGTAATGTAGAAAGAATTTTCTGCATATACATTCTGATCAAAATATTATTCACTGATGCCTGAATATCTTAGGTTCTTTGAAGATTTGTAAAACCTGCGTTGTAACTGAATTCCGACAAAATGTGTGATGTAAGTATCCACTTGAGAAATGACGAAACAAAAGCTCACTTAGAGAAATCAAACGTTACTGAGAATTACTCTTAAAATAAGATATATGACATGTTTGAAAATTCTAAATCTCAAGAGACAGCACAATGCCATCCAGGAATTATTTCGTGGTATTTGGTTAACTTGAAACCTTAATTGTAAGAAGTTTTTTTCACCATGTTATGTGAAATGTTAGGAAATTACGCTCTTTACATGCATGTGCTTGAAAGTTTCATATCTCCATATATATTTATGTTTAAATTATAAATATTCCCATTAGATTAACGTCTATTTTAGCTACGTCAATGTTGTCGCATGACCATCTTTATCTTTTATTTCTCATGGTGAGAATAAAATACTTTAGTCCAACTTATGCGAGATATGCACAATCTACACGTTACTCAGAAAATATTACTAAAATATTTTAAAGAGCAATATGAAAAGCAAAAATGTTTGTGTAACGATAATATATATGCTCGTAACAATATACACAGATGGGCGTTGTAGTTAGCTTGAATCATTATACTATAGAAGTAGAACAGTGAATAAAATGAAAAATAAGGAAGGCTTCTAACAATGCAGAAAGTTGAAGGAAACTTTACATTTCGGGTGCAGTGGTCAATCTTCTGAAAAATAGTCAAAGAAATGTGTGCTTACATAGATACTGTCATTTTGGAGAGTCTGGTGCTTGAGCTATAAGCTGCAGCTCCGCAAAGGTTCACATTGGTACCATAGAGGACACATTGAGAATAGTAGAGCTTGGGACAGGGAATACTAAATGTAGGTTGGCAGCAGTAGTGGTAAAGGTGATTGTCTATAAGGGTAAATGCCGTGATAGTAGTAGTGGCAATCGGTACTCCAAATGCGGAAACTATTACATCGGTAGTATAGCCCGACCGCTCAGCATCCGTCTAAAGGAGCACCTGACTACCAACGCGTCTTCCTTTCACATACTATTACCCAAAGCGGAAATACCACCAAAAATATGAATGCCTCCATACTTCCCTCAGAGAGGAATACAGGAAATCACCAACGTAAACCGAAAATCAATGGTCGATCGAAAATTAGGCTGCTGGCTAATATAGGCGCAGGAGTGGCTGTGTGGTAAGTAGCTTGCTAACCAACCACATAGTTCCGGGTTCAGTCCCACTGCGTGGCATCTTGGGCAAGTGTCTTCTGCTATAGCCTCGGGCCGACCAAAGCCTTGTAAGTGGAAACTGAAAGAAGCCTGTCGTATATATGTATATATATATGTGTGTGTGTGTGTGTGTGTGTGTGTGTGTATGTGTGTGTGTTTGTCCCCCTAGCATTGCTTGACAACCGATGCTGGTGTTTTTACGTCCCCGTCACTTAGCGGTTCGGCAAAAGAGACCGATAGAATAAGTACTGGGCTTACAAAGAATAAGTCGCGGGGTCGATTTGCTCGACTAAAGGCGGTGCTTCAGCATGGCCGCAGTCAAATGATTGAAACAAGTAAAAGAGTAAAAGAGTAAGAGTATATACTACCAAACACTCCTTATATCACTGCGATCCGGACTAACACCCTCATCACTACTACAGGGATTAGTACTGCAACCTACCAACATCATATTCGCTGCTACCACACCCTCCACCACTGCTACAGCCTGCCGAGGAATGTTTGTTGTTGACTGCCATCAAGCACAGCCTACGACAACTACAAGAACATACACCACCAACGTCGTCACCGACTACTGCAACAACTACAGCAACTGCATTCACCACCAGAAACAACCGCGTTAACCACCTCGGTTGCTAACTTACAGCCATTCTTCACTGTCGCCATCACTTCTTGTACACACATACATATATATATACATATATACAACGGACGTCTTTCAGTTTCCGTCTACCAAATCCACTCACAAGTATTTGGTCAGCCCGAGGTTACAGTGGAAGACACTTGCCCAAGGTGCCATGCAGTGGGATTGAAGCCGGCACCATGTGGCTGGTAAGTAATCTACTTACCACACAGCTACTCCTGCGCTATTAGATGAAAATTTTTTATACATCCTCTATATTTTTACGTGTGTGTGTATGTGTGCGCGCGAGTGTGTTTGTATGCTTATGTACACTATAAAAGACAGCAAACATGGTATTTATGCATTATAAAGCATACAATTGTTTGGTATGAAAGGCCACATTTGACAGCGTGGACTGGATGCTTTTACGTGACACCAACACGGTGCCATATATTAATGTGTGTGTTTTTGTGTTTTTGTCCTGTAATTACTGTCCACGCCTTGTATCTATCTCTCGTATGTATGTTATTTGCACTGTTGGTGACGTCCTGTACCCATATGTACAAGTGTATATATATATATATATATATATATATATATATACATACATATACTAGCAGTATCACCCGGCGTTGCTCGGGTTTGTAAGGGAAATAACTATATAAGCATTTTTAGAGAGTTATAGCCGAAAAATAGCAAAAAAATGCATTAAAAATGGAAAAAAATGATGCTAAATTTTTTTTTAAATCGTTGACTCATCGTAGACATTTTTAGAGAGTTAGTTCCCTTATATGATAGCGAAGAAAATGCATTAAAATGGAAAAAAATGATTGTAATTTTTTTTTAAATCGTAGGCTCATCGTAGACGCGCGCTAATACCCAGAAGGGCTCGATATGAATCACGACTATAAGATACCCGGTTTTGGTTAAACTGCACCGCAAAATGTGGGAGTAGTTAGGAATCTAAATCGTAGGAGACAGACACACAACTTCACTTTTATATATAAAGATATGTTATATTATTGTATTATATTATATTATATTATATTATATTATACTAGCAGTATCACCCGGCATTGCTCGGGTTTGTTTCGACCCTTTAGAATTGGAATTTTTGAAAAGTAAAAATTTTGCATTCTGTAGCTTGTTATTCTCTATAAGTGAACATTTTTCTGGTTGAAATACACCGAAAAATGGCGACACAGCAGTCAAAAAATCGTAAAAAATAGGGATTTTCATAGAAAAAAAGCATCTTCTTGATGTAAATAAGTTTTGGTGTTAACATGGTCCGATTTGAATCTTTTTCTTCTACGGAAGGAAGAGCAAGCCTTCTTCTATCGTACTCTCAATTTTGGTCAACTTGCGCCGCATGGTCTCGCAGGAGATAGTGTTAGTTGAAGGCTACGAAACCTGCCATACACAGACAACTTCAGCTTTATATATAGACTACTCGTAACCTGTTGGGTCACCGGAAATGTCTGAGTTTCCCAGCAACAGAGTTTTGTCTCGTGGGTTTTTTCTTCTTTTTCCAGATTATTTTGTATGCTTTCAACGAATGTAACTTCGAAACCACGAGTAAGCAGCTCCTTTCCCCAGGAAAGGAAAGATTTAGCTGCTATTTTTTGCATGCCCTGCTACCACATAACAGGTATTTCGGGTTCTTTATCGCAAATAGTGGTTACGTGGTGGCGGGGCATGCTAGAAATAGCAGCCAAATATTTGGAATTGAGATACGTTGAATGCACTCGGAAAAAAACCTATGGGGAAAAAATTACTTCCCACTGGGGTTACGAACAGGACTTTTACGAAATATTTACGCCAAAAAGAATTTTTGTAATGGTATTCACTTGAAAATAATTTTTTAAAACCATTGAAATATTGTATGTTTAAAGAAAACTAAAATATAAATACTTGTTGTACAAAGAACTTACACTTTTGAAATCACATTCACTTTAAAATATTACTAAATGATTAGATTGTGTTTAGTAAAAGCGAAAATAGAAACATTTTTCGTTGTCCAGTCACTGTATAGCCGAAAGGTAAAAGTTACTTCCCCAAGTTAATTTCGGAACCATTTCCTATTACGCACCGTTTGGGGTATTTATACCCGGCAAACCCTTAATATCTTCACAACAGCTACTTATCACGAATTTTAACCCTCACAGCTCACATCCTCACCACGCATTTAGTATCCCTGCCAATTTTCAGCTCGATCTTAGCACGTCTAGTGCCATTGAATCCTTACCAAAGCCAAAGTGTCAAGTTTTTTTCCTCTTTTATATAGGTAGATTATATTATATATTATTTATTATTTACTATTTATTATTTAATTGAACGCGGCGCATCCATTCCCAAATAGGTTTATCTTTACCTATTCTATGCGACTCTCATTACCGTTTTCTTCTTATTGCCTTTGCTTCCCTCTTCCTCCAGGCTTCTCTAATTCCCTTTTTTCTCCCGCTCCTCCGTTCACCGATTTCTATATGTTTCTCCTTCCCTTCTTTCTCTCTCCCCTCTTTCTCTCACGGGACCATCTTCCATCGTTTCCTCACGTGACCAGCGTTCTTTTCCTGCTCGGACGTCTAAACGCGTGTACATGTTTTTATCTCTCTCTCCTATCTTCTCCAAACGAAAAATGTTTTTCCCAGCGTTCACTATTTTCCTTTCGTTCCGGTCTAACGACATTCCATGTTTGTTTTCGTTCGGTTTCCTTGTATGTCTCCACTGCCGTTTTGTTTTTGTTCCCAACAATGACCATCCATAAATCCTACATTTTATTACAGAATTTATGGGGTTTCCTGTCTTTGAAGACTCATATTGTCGTTTGAATGCTGGAAATGAGGAGTAGATAGTCGACAGCTGACGACGGGTCCTTTTTCTCTGTTAACTTGTTCTGTTTTGCATTTTTCTCGTTGTCTACGTATTTCACGCGTTTTTGTCCTGTAATTACTGTCTACGTCTTGTACCTATCTCTCTTGTGTATGTTATTTGTACCGTGGGGATGACCTGCACCCAAATAGGCATGTATATACATATATATATATATATATATATATATATAATATATATATATATATATTATATTATATTATTTATTTGATACATATATATATATATATAATATATATATATATATACATATAAATATATATATATATATATATATATATATATATATATATATACATTTAAATATATACATCTATATACGTACATGATGGATTTGGAAATTCGTTTTCCCACCTAATTCAAATTAATATATACATATATATACACACACATACACACATATATATACATACATATACATACACACACAGACAGACAGACACACATATATACATATACAGCTTAATATAAAGATCTTCACCTGTTAACAAGAAAAAACAGCCTGATGGATGTTAACAACTGTGTAGAAAACGAATATGACAAAAAAATTGCGCAAACGAACCTGGGGTGTGTATGGAAAGGAGTTTCGTAAAATTCACAAGTTCCGATTTTTCCGTCATAACTTTCAGGAAAATGGATATATATTGATTTTTTTTAATAGAATCCTATGTTTTTAGTTATGGAGGATCCAATCGTGAAAATACATTTTCGAAAATCGCATTTTCAAAATTTCATTCCCCATTCAACTTTCACTTTTTCTGGAATTTTTTTTTTTTCGAAATATGTACGGAGAATAGGATTCTGATAAAAAAGTAAAATTTAAATTTTCCAACAACGAATATATATATATGTATATATATTCCCCCAACCCGCTTCCTTCCTTATTCTACGGCCTTGGCCTTCAAGCAGGATATCCATATGCTAGAAATAAACGACAAATCTTACAAAACTGCGATAACATAATGAACACCTATTAGACTGGTTTTTTTTTTTCGTTTTAATGATTGGTTGTTTGAATGATCCTTTTACAGAAACAGACAAAACAACCGTTTTCACTTTTAGATATTTTAAAATACACAGACACACACACATTATACTCTATTTTAAATAAGCCGAAATACAGCCCGTCCTTAACGTGTATGTTTAGTATACTAGAAATATCATTTATTAAACGTACAAAATATCTACTATTCTGATCATCTAATATTCTGCAAATGGGAAAATTATCCTCTGCAGTAGGAGGTGATAGTAGTTGATAGCACCTGAAAACAAATCGATGGGGGAAATAACCCCGCGGTAGTGCGAGGGAATTTCCGAGATGCAGGTTGACTGGGAAGCTGGGGCCCATCAAAATTGTTTCCAATTGGGCTCCGCACCTCCTAAGGTCGGGCCTGTTTGTATATATATATATTTATATCTGGTTTCAAATCTCACTTTCAACTACTTAGAAGATATAGTTTACTTCAAATTTAAATGTTGTTCTCTAATACCATGTGTGGTATGCCTACACACACACGCACATACGCACATATTCATATATACGGAGAGAGTTGAAATATGTGTATGACAATCTATTTCAAAAATGTTTCGATTCAAATAGTTAATAACTTTATTTAAATATTTTGTTAATCTTTTTTAAATATTTTGTCTGCTTCAAGTATTTTTTTTTTTTTTGCATAGTTCATATATATATAATTTTCCGAAATCCGAGAAAGACATTTCTGCAATTTCTTGCTGAACGATCTGGATTTGTTTATAGTAATCAAACTTTTGCGCTGTACAATGGCTTACTCCCTCTATCAAACAGACGGCGCGCGAGCAGGTGCATGGTGTGCCACGCGTTTTATGTCGAAGTCATCAGAAAATAACGTGAGATGATGTGATTTGCTGAGGAACACGACGAACAAACGCTATTATGAATGCAACACTCCAGCACCTACGGCATGCGTCTTCACGCTACATTTGTAAATGTGTGAGTATGTGCGTTCTAAGCCATAGAAATCTATCTCTAAGACATAGAAATCTATACAAGGCGGCGAGATTGCAGAAACGTTAGCAAGCCGGGCTCAATGCTTAGCGGTATTTCGTCTGCCGTTACTTTCTGAGTTGAAATTCCGCCGAGGTCGACTTTGCCTTTCATCCTTTCGGGGTCGATAAATTAAGTACCAGTTACGCACTGGAGTCGATATAATCGACTTAATCCCTCTGCCTGTCTTTCTTTGTCCCCTCCGTGTTTAGCCCTTTGTAGGTAGTAAAGAAATAGGTATTTCGTCTGCCGTTGCGTTCAAATTCAGCCGAGGTCGACTTTGCCTTTCATCCTTTCGGGATCAATGTAATCGACTTAATCCGTGTTTTTGTCCTTGTTTGTCCTCTCTGTGTTTAGCCCCTTTTGGGTAGTAAAGAAATAGGTATTTCGTCTGCCGTTACGTTCTGAGTTCAAATTCCGCCGAGATCGACTTTGCCTGTCATCCTTTCGGGGTCGATTAAATAAGTACCAGTTACGCACTGGGGTCGATATAATCGCCTTAATTTATTTGTTCGTTTGTCTTTCTTTGTCCCCTCTGTGTGTAGCCCCTAATGGGCAGTAAAGAAATAAAGAAATAAGAAATCTACCTTGTCGACAAGAGTGTCTATTCAACATTTCTTGCAATGATATAAGTATTCATAATGATAATAACTTAAAGCGGCAGCGATTATTAAGCGATTCAGACAAAACACCTCTCTTTTTAGACATCATAACAGTAAACAAACAGGAAAATTAAACTGTTCAAGAACATGTATTATTAATGCATATGCCATTGTAAGACAAAAATCTAAGCCACATCTATCAGAGATCGCTGAAGTACTAACTGAAATTGCAGTGTATTTTGACTTTAATCAAGACCGGTATCTTTCTCCAAAACGAGTAGAAAATTTTCTCAATGGATTATATGAAAAAAGATGAAGAGCTTTTGGGATCTAAAATAACCAGACTATTCGCATTTCAATACAATGACATTGTATCAGCAAGATACGTTTCTAGAGATGAAATATGCTGCTTTAGCGATCAAAATCAACCATCAAAAACACGCAGCAAATAACAGTATAAACAGCTCAATAGATTCTGCCTTTGAGAGAATAACTAAACACATGAACCACGTTCGAAAGCAAAATGGTTGCAAGAACAAAGTGATAAGAATGCCGCCAATACAAGGACACGCTTACGAACAAACAGAAATGAGCAAATACAAAAATAGTACAAAACACGACGTGCAACAAAATTTAAGGACTCTGTTCTTTACATTAACAAGCCAGTAGATGAAAAATGTTTATGACAAAGTGATAAGAATGCCGCCAATACAAGGACACGCTTAACAACAAGCAGAAATGTGCAAATGCAAAAATAGCACAAAATACTATGCCTAAAAATTTAAGGTCTCTATTCTTTACATTAACAAGGCAGTAGATGAAAAATGTTTACGACAGAGTTCAATACAAAACCTAGTGACAAGATGCTACGTATGATCGACCAAACCTGAAAGAACACCAAATACAAATTAACGCTGCCAACATTTGGATATGTTCTGCTATACTGTGTTTCATTTACAAAGTTCCAAGAGACAGAAACATCTGGATAAAAAAGAAATAACTCACATTCAAATGTATTACTTCTTCTCTACCGAAAAATGTTCGGACAAGGAGATGCTATAATTAGATGTAAAGAGAATAGTGGTTCAGGCGTGGCTGTGTGGTAAGAAGTTTAATTTCCAAATCAGGATTCAGCCTCACTGTGTGAACTTTGGGCTATTTTTTTCTACTATATCCTCATGCCAGCCCAAAGCTTTGTGAGTGGGTTAGATAGACTGAAACTGAAATAATTGCTTCGTACACACACATACACACACACACACACACACACACACACACACACAACACACACACACACAATGAGAATATTTCATAAGGAGTTTTTATCAGTCTCTAATCCTTAGGATCACGACCGTTTTACAGGTTTCTTAGTGTATTAAATACGTTCAGCGTATAATAAATTGTTTACATGTCTGAACTAATATATGCTACCAATTCTACAATAAAATAATATACTTACAAATCAATGCAGACAAAGAAAGCTACAATGTCAGATCACAAGAAGGTCATAGTTCCCTAAGATTCACAAGGATGGTATTCCATTAAGACCTATAGTGAGCTGTAGAGGTTCAGCATGTCATCCACTGAGCTGCTTCCTTGTGGACATAATCAGTCCATTAGCAGGAAAGTCAACATCGTACGTGAAGAATTCCACCCACTTTACAGAAATGATTAAGGATACTCCCATTGAGAACAACCAGATGGTGAGTCTAGATGTGATAAGCTTGTTCACCAAAGTACCAACTGGTGAGGCTCTATCGTTGATACAAGAAAAACTAATGACAGGCACCCATCTAAAAGAACGCACTAGTATACCAATAAAAAACTTGATGGAAATGTTGACCTTCTGTGTAGAAACAATCTACTTCAGTAGGGACACTGATATATATCGATAAGAAGAGTGTTTAGTTATGGGTTCGCCATTATCACCGGTAAAAGCCAATATATACATGGAATACTTTGAGAATTTGGCTTTAGGATCAACACCACTAAAACCAACACTATGGCTACGATATGTTGATGACACCTTTATACTCTGGCCCCACCAAGAAGATGTCCAAATGCTGTTAGATCATGTGAACTCAATAATGCCATCCATACAGTTCACAATGGAAAAGGAAAAAGATAATCAGCTGGCATTCCTGGACGTATTAATAACACGCACCAAGTATGGATTCAGGACATCCGTATACCGCAAGCCGACCTTTACTGGACGATACCTCACCTTCAATTTCCACCATTCACACAGTGTACAGAGAAAGATTGCTCAGTGCCTAAAACACCGAGCAAAGAATATAAGTAACGATCGTGATACACACCACGAAGAAATGATCAAGCTCAATAACGATCTGTTAAGCAACAACTGCCTCAAAAGTATACTATCCACTCCAATTATGAAGAAGAGAGAGGATGAGGCCAATAAACTGTCCACAATCTGTCTACCTTTATGTAAAGAGCTTCTCCGAAAAGATACAAAATATATGCGGCCCTTCGCAAATATCTCCTTCGAGTAAAACCACCAATAGAAGAGAATATGACCAAAGACTGCGTGTACTCCATCCCATGCAGCTGTGGTAGGTTATGCAAAGGCGAAGCATGCCGCCCCCTCAAAATAAGGGTAGACGAACATCGCAAAGCTGTGACACAAGGAAATATTGATAAATCGGGTAAAGCTGATCATGTATGTCAAAATGGAGACCACTTCCTTCTGTGGGATGGAGTTAAAATAATAGACAGAGAACAACACTGGAAAATACAATAACTAAAAAACGCAGCACATATGCTAGGACACAACAACCTCCTAAGCAGACCGAGTGCACATATGAGCAGAATATGGGAACTGGTATTAAGGAAGGATATAAAAATATGAGATTTATAAGCCCTAAAATTCACTCCGTAATAGCCCACGGGCACATGGCGTAGTGGTTAAGAGTGCGAGCTACTAACCCCAAGATTATGAGTTCAATTCCAAGCAGTGACCTGAACAATAATAATAATAACAACATCGAAAAATACCTCAGGAATGAGAAACCTGGTTCGAAATTTCCCCAAGGCTGGAGGGTATATCAGTCGAAACGTTGTGTTGACAACATATTCGTCGATATTTACATTATTATTATTAAATAATGCATAGTTACTCCTATGCATCACTCCATCATCTCTACAAAATTATCTCTTTATATACAAAGTCTATGGAAGACAGAGACAAGATAAAATTAGCTTCGTAAACTCAGTAAAAATTTACTAAGGTTGTTTCATGTATTTGACCATCCTTGATGTTAACAAGAATATTGGGGGAGGAAGTAGAATAGTTATACTAAATATGAAAAAATATGGTTTTAAAATGCTTATGAATGTATATAAAATAGATAGTATAGAAGAACAGTAATTTACGAGTAGGTTTAAATGTTCAAAACACCGCACGTAAAAAGCTCATGGAACTGAATTTTTATCACGTTTTCTAAATACACTTGAAAATATTACCCATTTCATTGCACTAAAATAATACACATAGCCACATAGAAGCATATATATATATATATATATATATATATATATCATTCATATACTGAAATTACACAACCGCATTCATATGAGTGTATAGTCTTTTATCATTAATATACATACAGGCAACACGGAAACGAACATTAGCACACAAGTAGATGTGTGTAGATAATATAACTATGAATGCATAGAAAAACACATACATACCGCTGTATGCATACGAATATATCATACATGCACTTATAAACACATATACATACAAATATACAAATATACAAAAACATACACGCATATATATATATATATATATATATATATATATATATATATATATATATATATATATATATATATATATGCGTGTATGTAGTTGTTTAGGTCTGTATCTGCACAGGATTTACTATGTATATATATATATATATATATATATATATATATAGTAAATCCTGTGCAGATACACACCTAAACAACTACTTTCCACTGCACACACACATACATTTAAATATGCACAGATACACGTATAAACTTATATACAGATGTATATACACTCATAAATACGCAAACACACATGAATATAAACGAATATAAACACACGCATGTTTATTAAATATGCAAATTTAAATGTACATCCATACACTTAAAAATATATGGATACATACATACTCACATGTATGTATATATATATATACGTATGCATATATAAAAGCATACCAAAGAACTGCCATATATATATATATATATATATATATATATATATATATACATATACACACATATATAGTAATGGGCCTACAGACGCTTAGAAATACATAAATGTAGACATACACATGTACAGATACACACACAGATACACACACACACAGAAATACACACACACACACACATATATCTTAATATAACAATTATGAATATGGGCCCATTTTGAAGTATATGCATATAAACTCAGCCAGTTCTTAATAGTTGAAACTATACAACTCTAGTAGATTCAATCTGTCAAGTGGATGATAAAAGTAAATTTAATGAATCATGCAGAATAATAAAAAGGAAACAATATCTAAGATAGAGGCAAACAGAAGTACACAGAGGTCTCAAGGGGTAGAATTACAGAACCATGTGATCATTAGAGAATAGCAGCTTCAATAATTTGTGTGCGTGTGCGCGCGCTTATTTGTGCGTGCGTGTTCCTACGTGTGTGTGTAATATAGCTCAGGCATTAAATATGGGTATAATATACTGGACTGTTTTACATCAATGGGTAAAAAGTATTTTTACAAATAGAAGAATGTCTGAATGTTGACTAAGACATTATCTATTAGTAAGGGGAGATCAAATTATGGTTAACACAGATAAGGATTTTTTTCATTTGTAGTGATGTAAGTTATAAATTTTATTAGTGTAGTTCTTGTTTCTTCATTACCCGCAAGGGGCTAAACAGAGATGGGACAAACGAGGACAGACAAAGGGATTAAGTCGATTACATCGACCCCAGTGCACAATTGGTACTTAATTTATCGACCCTGAAAGGACGAAAGGCAAATTCGACCTCGGAAGAATTTGAACTCAGAACGTAACGGCAGACAAAATACCTATTTCTTTACTACCCACAAGGGTCTAAACACAGAGAGGACAAACAAGGACAGACAAACGGGTTAAGTCGATTACATCGACTCCAGTGCGTAACTGGTACTTACTTAATCGACCCCGAAAGGATGAAAGGCAAAGTCGACCTCGGCGGAATTTGAACTCAGAACGTAGCGGTAGACGAAATACTGCTAACGTTTCTGCCAGCTCGCCTTCTTCTTATTAGTGTAGTTCTGATAATAAAATGTAAGGTTAAGCATACTTAGCATATGGTAATGATTTGTTTTTAAGGTGCTAGTACTTTTACAAATAACAAACTGTCTGAATACGGTCTAATATGTTATTACGTATCCCTGAGGTGAAAACAAATTGTGTAGGCACGGAATTAGTCAATTGAATTGATTTAATTGACTAATTCCATGCCTTTATGTAGTTTATTAGTGTAGGTGTAATGATAATGTATAGGTGTAGCTAGCATACAGGAACGATTTGTATTAAGGTGTGGACATGAATGGACAATAAGTGTTTTATACGCGTGGAATGTGGAACGGCATGCTTAAATGGATAATTTAATCACGCGGTAAGTTGAATATGATGGAGCAGCAATGAAGCACTTATACTTTTACTGTTTTCAACCAACAGATTGCGGTCGTGCTGCAGCATCACATTAAAAGAATTTTCTGGAACGAGTCAAACATTGGTGCCTATATTTATTAAACCAGGTACTTATTCTATCGGTCTCTTTTCCCGAAACCTTAAGTTACGC
>NC_043000.1:142565005-142575005 GCF_006345805.1 Octopus sinensis
CATATATATATACACACACACACACACATATATATATATACGTATGTATATATATGTATGCATATATATATATATATATATATATATATATATATATATATATATTCACACACATATTCATACATATATAGACGCACACACTTTTTTTCTAAAAGGAGAAAAAGTATGATATTAAAAAAAAACATAGCGGTAGAGAAAAATCTGAAAGTAATATAGAAAGGAAAAAAATATTTGAAAAAAATATATAAAGTAAGAGAAATTATTGAAAACTAAAGTAAAGCAAAAGACAAAAAAATTATTCGTTTTTGCCATAGGCAATATAGTGTATGAGCCAACTATTATCACGTCATTGCCACATAAATTTAACTGGTTACTTTCTTCCGTGTCGATCTCAGGTCAAAGTGCCTGGTAGATTTTTATCAGTGACTTCAAGCTGTTAGGAATTTTTATTTATCTATTTATTTTTGGATGAAACAAAGTCGCTCGTTTCAAACGGAGACAGCCAAATGTCCATTTCGCGTCACGCAGTATAAATTTTCCATTAATGTAAAGTAGTAAAAAGTTGGGATTTAAAGAATATCAAATTCCACTGTATAATAATGATAATAAAAACAACAACAACAACACCAGCAGCATTAAAACAATAAATATATAAAAACAATAACCACAAAACTAAAATCAACGACATCAATATCAAAATCGCTACTGACAGCAGTCTGGCAGCGTTTCCTCTTCAATATTGTGCCACACGGAAGGACTAAACCAAAACAAAAAAATACATATTATTATACAGTTTTATGGATACTATGGAATGCTCTGAGACCTTGAAAAGTAAATTAATAGCTTTTGAAGTTAAAAGTATTAGACATGCTTCTTGCGTTGCATTATACAACAACATTATACATGTACGTTTTACAATATTACTCAAAATTTCTGCAAAACGTTAGACTAAAATGTAAAGAAAATACTACAAACTCGCATGGTTTTCTCTCTTTGCAGATTAGTGTGTTTGCAACAAGAACGTCAACGACTCGGAATGGGATTCTTTTTCTGTAGTTATATTTATGTTGTTCTCGTATTGATGTAGAGAGTACATGTAACAGTATTTTTAAAGAACAATATAGAATAGCATTAATACACTTACAGTTATAAACTCTATACTATAATTCAAATATTCGTACTTCTAGTAATTTATTAATTACCTATTTCTTTATTACCCACAAGGGGCTAAACACAGAGGGGACAAACAAAGACAGACATAGGTATTAAGTCGATTACACGACCCCAGTGCGTAACTGGTACTTAATTTATCGACCCCGAAAGGATGAAAGGCAAAGTGGACCTCGGCGGAATTTGAACTCACAACGTAACGCAGACGAAATACCAATTTCTTTACTACCCACAAGGGGCTAAACACAAAGATGACAAACAAGGACAGACAAACGGATTAAGTCGATTGTAACGATTCCAGTGCGTAACTGGTACTTATTTAATCGACCCCGAAAGGATGAAAGGCAAAGTGGACCTCGGCGGAATTTGAACTCACAACGTAACGCAGACGAAATACCGCTAAGCATTTCGCCCGGCGTGCTAACTTTTCTACCAGCTCACCGCTTGTAATTTATTAATTACCATTACGCTTTTTTTGTTGATACATTCTGTTTTCATATCGGTTTCAAATTTTGACACAAGGCCAGCATCTTCGGGGAAGGGGCCATGATGATTAAATCGACCCCAGTGCTCAATTGGTACTTATTTTACCGAAAGGATGAAAAGCAAACACCTCGGCGGAATTTTAATTTAGAACGTAGAAATGGACAAGGCGCCGCTAAGAATCTTGCCTGGCTTGCCACCTTATATTTTTTTCTAATATTCATATCGATTGCGGAGACCTGCTTCGGTCATGAATGAACATAGGATTGCACCTAGAAAGTTACCCCCCAGGCACAAGTCCGGGCAAGGTTGTATATAGAAGACCAGCAGTCGCCCATGTATACCAGCCTCCCCCTATCCACGCCACCGATGTTATCCAAGGGAAAGGCAAAGGCCGATACAGCTTGGCACCAGTTATGTCGCTACTCATTTCTACAGCTGAGGGAACTGGAGCAACCTGAATTAAAGTGCCTTGCGCAAGAACACAACACGCAGCCCGATCCGGGATTCGAACTCACGGTCGTAAGATCGATGCTCTAACCACTAACCCATACGCCTTCATATCAATAATATCTAACAATCCGAATAAGAGTGTATATCATATATTGCGAAGAGAATCGCTTTGCATTTTATACGATTCCAACTAATGCCAATAAGGAGAATGCAAATTACACCATAACTCATATCAGCGTAATCAAAAATAATATACCTCTACACTGGCAAGCAGACACTTACATATATTTGTTCAAAAAAATGCCTGCAAAAATAGCGAGAGGCCAAACATAAACATGAAAAGCGTGCATTCTTCACTTGCACCACGTTTTGACCTTTCCTTTCTACAGAAACTCAGAGCGTAAGAGGGAAATATAAAATATATGAACGAGTTCGATAATTGAAAAAATTGCTGACTTAATCCTAATCCTTCGAGGTTTGAACGAATAAAAGCACTCAACAACATGTTCAAATGCACCACATAACCAGCGACTAGAAACTGAGGAATGTCATATTTTCAGTTTCACATAGCAATATTAAACGACTGGGAAACGAATATATATTGTGTGTGTTTATTTGGCAAAAAAAAAAAAGAACAATATGTTTTATAACAATATATTATTACACAGACCCAAGACATGCTCAAGAATACCGCTTTTGAAACCCTAATCCAAATATTCACCGCACCAACTTATATCATGAAAATCTTTGATCTTAGATCTCTATAATTATATAGTTTGCTCAACCAACAGAGACGAACGTAACTAGTCTAGATACTGAAAATATGTTTAAATTACCATATCGTACTAAATAATTCTTCACTTCCCTTACTGGTTAAAGATGTATTCAGGATCGTCGGCAACTAAGCAGAGACGCAACATATCCGAAAGGTGCAACACATTTGGCGTGAAACAATGCAATAACTCGAGAATTCCAACACCAATTTTCTTCTTGTAAATATTTTTCTATGGTTTAGAAGTTTAACTTATGGCTTATTCATGTATATAGAATATTTGAATCAGGTGTGTATATTTATGAATAGGTACTTGCTAAACAATTGCATATGACTAAATTCAACTCTTAATAATTATTCCCCATAACATCATGACATGGAAATCAAACATAAAGCCTAAGTATCATTCAACATATATTACCTGTGGTCGGTGCTGTTTTCTTGTGCAATTACAGAGTAAACATGGCCGCTCCTCTGGTAGTGTACACCAAGAAAGGATAGAGATCTGTAATCAAATTTCTCTAGTCTGAAAGTGTGTCAAGGCTTGAAATTCTGCAGGCTTTCATTAAAATTTTGGGAGACATATGTACGAGTAGTTTGATAAGTTTGTAAATGACTGGACAATCCTGAAACACAAAGAGGTAGCAGGAATCCTAATGATTTCCTCCACTGACTGAATAGTCAACAATCCGGAGAAATAGTTTTGGCGAACCGACCAGTAAACATTGATGAGATGGCATGTTCTCTGCAAATTAGTGATTGTTTTGCGTACGAAATCTTCCACAGTATATTATTTAAAGACCACTATATGGTTACAAATTTTCCAGCACAGCTCCTTTTCCACATTGCTAGGAAAGAAGATGGGGTAGATTTCCTTCAGAACCTGCACCGGGAAAAGCATGGAAGTTGTTCATGGCTCCTAATATAGCTACTTCTAGATTGACATTACATTCAATATTATTTTTATTTATCGTAAAATTTTATGTTGCATACAAATGCATGTCAAAATATTTCCAGACAATGGCCATAAGATGAAATAAGAACAATAATAAACGGCTGGGGAACGAATATATAGTGCGTGTGTGTTTATTTGGCAAGAAAAAAAGAACAATATGTTTTATAACCATTGTTGGCACTCCGTTGTTTACGACGACGAGTGTTCCAGCCTGCTCGTGAAATTAACGTGCAACTGGCCGAGCACTCCACAGATACGTTTACCCTTAATGCAGTTCTCAGAAATATTCAGCGTTAAATTACAGGCACAACAGAAACAGGAAGAAAGAGAAAATTGTGATGAAAGAGTACAGCGGGGTTCGCTACGATCCCCTGCCGGAGCCTCGTGGAGATTTAGGTGTTTTGGCCCAATACACACTCACAATACCTAGTCTGGAAATCGAAACCGCGATCCTATGACCGCGAGTCCACTGCCCTAACCACTGGGCCATTGCGCCTCCACATGTGTTATATCAATATATAACAATATGTGTTTCAACAGACGATTTTATATCACGAATCTTGCAAAACAAATTCATAGACGCAATCTTCACAACATCTTTTTATACTACCCCTGGTAAGGCAGTAAGCTTTGCAGAACCTTTGGCACCCCGGACAAAAGGCTTAGCGGCATTTTGTCGTTCTTTACCTTTCTGAAATGAAATTCCACTAAGGTCAACTTTATCTTTCAGAATTTCAGCATTGATAACATAAGTACCAATCGAGAGCTGGTGTCGATGTAATCGACGTACCCCTCCCCTAAACTGCTGCCCTTGTGCCAACAATTGAAAGCAATAGTAACCATTGTGCCCATGTTGGAAAACGTATGCTTCAAAAGTTACATGTCATAATGCGGATAGTATTTCAATAATGTAGTTAATATAGGCGCAGGAGTGGCTGTGTGGTAAGTAGCTTGCTAACCAACCACATGGTTCCGGGTTCAGTCCTACTGCGTGGCATCTTGGGCAAGTGTCTTCTGCTATAACCCCGGGCCGACCATGCCTTGTGAGTGAATTTGGTAGATGGAAATTGAAAGAGGCCTGTCGTATATATATATATATATATATATATATATATATATATATATATATATATATTATATATATATATATATAAATATATATATATATGTATGTGTGTGTGTTTGTGTGTCTGTATTTGTCCCCCTAGCATTGCTTGACAACAGATGCTGGTGTGTTTACGTCCCCGTCACTTAGCGGTTTGGCAAAAGAGACCGATAGAATAAGTACTGGGCTTACAAAGAATAAGTACCGGGGTCGATTTGCTCGACTAAAGGCGGTGCTCCAGCATGGCCGCAGTCAAATGACTGAAACAAGTAAAAGAGTAAAAGAGTAAAGAGTAATATGTGATGTTACAGTTAATATATCGATAAAGTACAGCTCTCTCATACAGTCAGACAGATGAAATATAAACACCCTATCAATGAAGAAACGTTCTGTATATATCCTTATGTTCTTAAAGGGGATCTAATGAGGTTTGTGTCCTTAACATTGAAATATTCTTTTACACGGATAACTACATATATGTGTGTTTGAGATAAACATGTACAATATATGTATGCATGTGTGATCACATGTATGTGCATATACATATATATATGTGTGTGTATTAATATATGTGTGCGTGCGTGTCTGTATGTATATATTATTTTGTGCGTATGTGAGTGCATGTGTATTTGTGTGTGTGTGTGTATGTGTGTGTGTAATCAACATAATTACGCACACAAGTGAATGACTGTTACGGTGTCCTGCTCAATAGTGTTTCAAAGGGAAATAATCATAATATTATAGAAGAAAAAAAAAACCGAGGACATAAGTGTGATTAAACAAGGTGCATAACGTTTGATTCCGCCTCTTGTCCCAAAACGTGAGTTATATCTATATGAACTTAATAATCACCAACTTACTATTGTACAACCACCGATCAAACGATATCAATCACCACCGAGTTGTGTGTGATTATTGCAATTGTCTTCGGTATACGATGAAAGACAAACATTTCTATTTCCGTTGCTGCCGTTCTTATTGTGCATTCTTTACAATATTCCTCCAAAGAGAGCGATACATTTCCCAATATTGCTTTTCCAATAATTAACTTTGATTTTTCCACAAACGTCGTGTGTGAGAATACGATAAATATAATTTAGAAACACAAATATAGAATGCAAATTCGAAGAATATATATATATTCACAAATACAGGCAAACAAATATATAAACGTATATAATTTTTTTGTCTAGCCACCTGTATATTATTAGTCGGCATGCATATATGTGGTATATGTTTCTGTGCTTCTGCCTACCAATGTGAGTCTTAATCACTTTCCTACCTATATATATATATATATATGAAATAAAAGAAAGAGAAAGTGAGTGAGACAGATGGATGCTAAATAGATAGATACATAGTTAGGTAGGTTGATAGATAGATAGATAGATAGATAGATAGATAGATAGATAGATAGATAGATAGATAGATAGATAGATAGATAGATAGATAGATAGATAGATAGATAGATAGATAGATAGATGAATATTCATACCGAACAGTGAGAATGAGAATTAAATACTGCATTGGTGAATCAATATTCTATATGTGTGGGCTAACAAGATTACCATTGGTTTCATGCTGGAAATTCTTAACATAAGCCTGCCGCATCGGGCGTTGATATATGCCTCCATCTCTAATAGGAATACAACGAAGCTACACGAGACTAAGGGGTATTTTATATTAAAAAATAAATATGCAGATCAGAAGGAGCTACACCTTATTGCTATCTCCAATCCATTAGTTCTGCCTAAGTTCAAATTCATATATGTGTGTGTGTGTGTGTACCCATATGTATATAAATAGAGATATAGATAGTTAGACAGAAAGATAGATAATTTAATCATGCTCAACAGATGTACTCTTAGTTCAAAATAAGAATTTGTGCATCATACTTAAAAAAGATACATCTTTGAAAGCTAGATAAACCGAAGTTTTTTGTCCAGAGGTAGCACACTTATACACGCATAGCACTAAAAACACATAAATACATCTTTAGTAGACGAAAATCGTCCCGCAGCGATGGTCTCATTGTCAAGTGCGTAACTCCGGCTGCATGGGTTTCGTTAGTAACAAGTATTACCTGGCAAACCCATTCGAAAGAAAATCCGCTAGTGTCATAATAATTTAGTGCATGCAAAAGCATTGATATCTCAAATAAGCGGCAGGTTGAATAAAAATTCATTAGGTGCCTTTGATGTATGAAGTGAAGTTGTTTCTGCAAGGAAAGCTAACCTTAACATTATATGCATTGAAGTATTTGTTGCATATGTGTGAGAGGAAAGAAGCTCTGCTTTTTTGTAAGGACGGGGACAGTTTCGGAAATATTTGTTGTAACATCTAACATCTAGTAATGCTAAAAGAGATTAATATTATTTTCCACTTACTCGTATGAATATCATATGTATATGCATCTATGCCTTTATGTTTCGCTTCGCATGCGCCGAAGGATGCATGTTTTCTATTATTTGCATATGTATTTATTATGTTAGAAAGCACGTGTGCTTTCGCTGAAACAAGTCTTATCCAAGACAAAAAAATTAGACGTAAATTTCTGGAGAAAGATTTAAGTGATGAATGATGGATGATTGGATGAACTATGTAAATACTTTAGAGATGCATAGGTTTGTCTAATGTGTAAAACTGGTAAGGTTTAAGGTAATATCTTGATGGCTGACTTTTTAAAAACTTTGTTGATGATGATATGTTTTTATGTTGAAGCTACGTTATATGTTAATATGTCAGCATTTTAAGAATGACAACGTCATGTCTAGAAAGGCTTCCGTTAATGTAGGAGAATTTGGAGTGCAAGGCTTCCGGTAGAAAAAGACCGACGATAGATTTATTTTTCACTAAAATGAAATGCGTCCATGATAAAATTATGTAGATGTGAAAGAAAGTGCATTGTGGTATTACATTAATGCTACATGGTTGCTAAAAATCTATTGGCTAAACGTGAAGCTTTTAAGGGTAACTCTCAATTTAAAAGTAGCATTTGTTGTTGTCGAGTGGTGTGGAACGTTAGTCTTTTTGCTATACGGACATGAGCCAGTTGATGACCAACATAGCGAAGTATCATGGTATAAAGTAGTTATATTGATTACAAGTTACATTTTTTCGTGGATATGAACCAGTTGATGATGATCGATATAGTGTAGTTTCATGGTATAAAGCATTTGCTTTGATTACAAGTTGTATTTATGATAATTACTTTCTGTTCATTAATGCTGTGAGCTGGTAGGAGATTGCTGTGTTCGCTAAACAAATATAACATTTGGTGTCATGAAATTTGCAGTTTCATCCAAACTCTTACATTGATTATATATGTAATGCACTCTCCTAACGGCATGTCGTGCACCGCGAACAAAGAGTACATATATGGCACTACACATTATAAGACACAAACCTGATAAAAATTCGTTTGGAAAAATGCCATCTCTATTCCAGAGGATTTTTACTGTTTATGAACATCCACTCTGAACTTTTGCATTCCTGTTTAATTATATTTATACTCACTTCTGTATAACTATTTTATAGATGTTTGATACCATTTACATTTATACATTCATAAACGCGACAACTATATTGCCTATAACCAAATTTTGTTTGCATGAGTTTCTCTTTATTCGACGTTAAATTTTAGGCATTAATTCCGGTGTCTGGTGGGAGGTGATTTTTCGCTGCTTTGGCTGCTATTTTTTTTAAATGAACGTAACTGTGAATAGGTTCTCTTGTTGGTAGGTCGTAAGGAGATGACTTAACTTCATGCCTTTTCTGATTCTGCAGACTTATGAGAAGGTGTTTCATGTTTTTATTTCTCTTCACAGTAGTAATATACTTAAAACAGCAATATCCAGTGTGACATTTTCTCAGGCGAAACATTATTATTTGAGGAAAAATCTACTATTTCTAGCATAGGCGCAGGAGTGGCTGTGTGGTAAGTAGCTTGTTTACCAACCACATGGTTCCGGGTTCAGTCCCCCTGCGTGGCACCTTGGGCAAGTGTCTTCTACTATAGCCTCGGGCCGACCAAAGCCTTTTGAGTGGATTTGGTAGACGGAAACTGAAAGAAGCCCGTCATATATATGTATATATATACGTGTGTGTTTGTGTGCTTGTGTTTGTCTCCCTAGCATTGCTTGACAACCGATGCTGGTGTGTTTATGTCCCCGTTACTTAGCGGTTCGGCAAAAGAGACCGATAGAATAAGTACTGGGCTTACAAAAGAATAAGTCCCGGGGTCGAGTTGCTCGATTAAAGGCGGTGCTCCAGCATGGCCGCAGTCAAATGACTGAAACAAGTAAAAGGGTAAAAGAGTAAAAGAGTAAGCAGCTACGCTGTACCTCCATTTTTGACTCATAAATATAACTGAACTAATAGTTTTGATAACAGAATTTAGTTAAGTTTTTTTCTTACTTACATCACTAGTAGCTATTACAAAATCCATTTAACAAGATCAATTAAAAAATCACTGCTAAATATCTTAAGTTGTATCTCGTATGTCTTAGAACAAAGTACAGGCGGTAATTCTCTCATTGTATACAGAACCCATGACGGTGCTGGCATGCACTGATGATTGAAATATATCTGATTAATGTTTCGAAATTTTCAGCTTAGAACTTGTTTCTTTTCTTTCAAATTAAGATTAATAATCATAATACGTTAGTGTGGCTGCTGCTGCTGCGGCTACTACAATTACTACTACTAAGTGGTGTTGATGGTGGTTGTGGTAGTTATGCGATGCCGATGGTAGAAAGAGTTTCAAAAGCAATGTAATCAGGTTGCCTACTCATAGGTATTCACTAACCACTATTTCAGTTTTATAAACGAATAATTTCAATTAACTAGTCAGCATTAAATATGAAGTGAAAGAAGAAAAGATAGAACGAAATCAAAAAAGAGAAACAAATAAAGCAAAATTAAGGGAAAAAAAGGACATCGTTTCCAAATTTTAGCTTGATAATTTCAAATATTGCCTTAGGTATATGGAAGAGAGAAATTACAAACATAGATCTTGTTGTTTAATATTGACTCATTTCATGTGAAATGAAATATGAACAGG
>NC_043000.1:142577505-142580005 GCF_006345805.1 Octopus sinensis
AGTAAGCAGTAGCCCTATATACATTAACCTACATACAGACGTTCATTTTCCTTAGCACAGCATATAATTAAATTTACGCGTACACAATTTACATACTGTCTGAAAGCGAAACTTTACCACACACAAACACACACACCTAAGCATACACACATTCACATATACCTGTGCATGTGTGTGAGTGTTTCAGTGTGTGTGTGTGTGTATTTTACAAATACAATCACTCCCGTATAGACATGCATATATGCTAACATGCTACACCGTAAAAGAAGAAAGACTATCGTACATCACTACCTGAAACACACAGGCATATTTTTGCAGAACAGATCCTCATTCAGTTTTATATCACAGCACATAGACTCAGACACATAACATATAATACTAACTCAATATATATATATATATATATATATATATATATATATATATATATATATATATATATATATATATATAATATATATATATATAATTATATATATATATTTATATATATGCATATTTTATATATATATATGTATATATGTACGTATGTATGTATATAAATATTATATATATATAGTTTCATATTTTATGTTGTATGTAATTACATTCATCCACACAAGTATGCATCCACTTATGAATACTATTCTACGGAAGTTTCTCCCAAATTCATAAGCATAACATCATTTTACACTAGCATTCCATAGCAGTGATTTATGAAAAAAAAAATTCATTCAGTAGCTACGATGCAGAAAATGTTACCATTATTACTCCATTTCTCTAAGTATCCAAAAAATAAACAAGAAAAATGTTGGGAAGATGAAAAGATGTATGTGGAGAAATAGGTTTTCTAGCAGTTATTTAATGTTATAAGCAGCGTAACCATAAGGAATATCTAAAAAATATCCCTTATGAAAAAAAAAAATCCACGTTTTGAATAGAACTACCACACAGCGTGGATATGATTTTTTTTTTAGAGGTTTTATTTGACATTTTAATTCACTATACCATAATTCCAGTTGAATATCGTTAGCAAACAATATTGACATTTCTTTTCAAATCTTTACTCTTTACATTTTGAGTTCAAATCCCGCCGAGATCGGCTTTGATGCTAAATACTCCAGAGAGTTAATAAGATAAAATAGCAGCTAAATATGAAATTCTGTTTCATCGATAATACACTACTGCAAAAATGTTTCATACTTTACCAATGATAGAAATGAACATTTTCGATAATTTACTAGTGAGCGTAAGAATCTCTAGAATTGTAACTTGTGACTTGTTAAATATCAGTTTGGATTACAAACCTTGAGTGAGTATCCTTTAGCTATATGACTGTGATATAAATACAAGATACTATTTCACATATGTAATTATGCCACATTAGGTACGATATAATATCAGTACAACAGAAAGTCCATTACTCTGTCGTTATGAGATTTCATCACGTGGAATATGTAACAATCTGTCACTCATATTATGGAATATTAAAACTGAATTAATCATCTCTATTACCACATTAATCTTCGATCACCTAAATTCATGTCACATTATGTTGGAATACAGCCGTGTTGTTAATCAACAACTAACAATTAATAGTAAGCTTTGAAACCTGGACACATTAGTTCATGTAGTTATGAGAGCGAAAAGAGGAAGTGGGCGATCAGCTTGTCTCTTATCAAATGTCTGCTCACTCGTACTCAAACTGGGGTTAAACAAAAGAAAATATTTATATTTTACATTATATATATTACGTTAATATATGTCTATGCAATGTAAAGTAACGACATAGCAGAAAACTATAAAATTATGAATGTATTTTACGTGTAGACGGAAACATACCGAACGTTTCAGGTCATGAATAGATCAACAAACAATGTCCATTGTTTTGAAATTCCTACATACACACACGCACGCACGCACACACACACACACACACACACACACACACACGCGCGCGCGCACAACACGTGCAGACACAAATATATGTATATTAATAATCTAGAGTACTAACAAGCAGTACTGTTGTTGTACTTCTTTCCTTCCATACTCTCTTGACTTTATATACAAAAACTTATGTAATACAGAAACTTATGTAATAAAAAACTTATGTAATACAAAAACTTATGTAATCAAGCGTAGCACACTTTCGAAATGGTATATAGCAGTCAAAAACCTTCAAGATCGAGGCATAAAAAACATACCTTAATATTACAACATTACAAGCGTTATAAGGGCTCACTAGCTATTACCAAACATACATGAGCTACGAGAACCCCTAAACAACCTATTGAAAAAATGACAAATATTATTGGTCAGAGAGGTGTAAAAAAGCGTTTGAAAAAACTGAAAAATTTTAACATTGGATTTGTCATTATCGCACTTTGATCCAAATTTAAAGATTGTAGTAGCATCAGATACTCGCGAAACTGTTATAGGAGCGGTAATTTTACATAGGTATGGAAATGGTAGTTTAAAACCAATCGCTCATGATTCACGTTCATTGTTGGCGGCTGAAAAG
>NC_043000.1:142585005-142665005 GCF_006345805.1 Octopus sinensis
TTGATTTTTCTTAATCCTTCGCTGGATTCTTTCCTTTGTTTTTACTTTTCTTCTCTTCTTTTTTCCTCTCCATTTGTCGTCGAGTTACGGCTCTGTGTCAGAAAGGTCACATTCTGACACGTATGCACACATGTACACACACTCGCATACATACAAACACAAACACATATGCATGTGCATACATACATATACACACATACATATATATACACGTGCACACAAACACATATATATATATAAATACATACACACACATATATATATATGCATGCATATATATGTATGTATATATATATATATATATATATATATATATATATATATATATAGGGAGAATTCACAAAAAAAAACAAAAGACGAAGACATGTGATGTAGACAACAAACAGATGTATTAGTTTAACGCTCGGGAAGTGAAAAGGTCTTTAACGTTTCGAACCTACGCTCTTCCACAGAATGAAACAAAGAGAGAAAATAAAGAATGTGTAGTGACTAGTTGTGTCTTTATGTGTGTGTAGTCGGGTCCGTGATTGCCTCCCACGACACTTGACAACTCCTGGCGTCAATTCATTTTCCTGAAATCATTCAAAGGGGTTCTGTAGCATGCTGCAGTCAAATGACAGTAGCAAGTAAAAGAATTGTAAATGATAATGATAAAAAAACGTCACCTTTTTCAAGCTTAGCCAGGCTAATGAGCCCGGTTTCCCGGTTTCTGTGGCGTATGTGTGTGTCCCCAGCTGGACGGGACGCCAGTCCATCGAAGCGTTGCTCAAGAAACAGGAAGAGAGAGCCAAAGAAAGTTGGGGCGAAAGAGTACAACAGAGGTCACCACCACCTCTGCCGGAACCTCGTAGAGCTTTTAACTTTTTTCGTTCAATAAACACACACAGCGCCCGGTCTGGGAATCGAAACCGCGAGTCCGCTGCCCTAACCCCTGGACCATTGTGCCTCCAAATGTTAATGATAAAACAAATAAGACGGTAACGATAAAATATAATGGTGAATTTGCAATACATTAAATTCTCTCCCTTGGTCTTAAGGGGTTGCACTTTTTCCTCCCCTAACAATGCTTACATTCTAATGGATTGGGTCTTTTTGACGCAGGCCCTCGCTTATTTACTGATTCAGGAATAATTTTTTCGTTTGATTTTCCTTTCCTAAAGGAAATCACTGCTACTCGATTATCAACAGCTAATGGTAAAATAACAAATTTTATAAACACACACAAATACATATTATATGTGTGTGTGTATGCGTGCGTCTGTGTGCCTATGCATGTATATATATACGTGTGCATTATATATCTATATATTCGCGCGCAAACATATATACCGAATATGTGCATTTAAATGTGTCACAGGAGGACAAAGAAGTAATATAGAGAAAACAGGAAAAAACACTCACTGAACGTGCACACTCTCATCCTTCATTAGTTAATTAGTTATCGAAGAAGCATCATCACACTTTCGGCGCCTTATCGATTATATATATAGGTATAGGCATATATATATATGTATATATATATATATATATATATATAATATATATATATATATATATATATATATATTACGTATATATATATATATATATATATATATATATATATATATACATATATATGTATATATATATATTTTATACATATTATTTATTTATTTATAGATACATATATACATACGTATTCGTGTGTCTATACATACATTCACACATACACATACATACATGCACATATTGTTTAAGCCAATGGAGTATAGAACGATGGTTTTCTTACAACAATGTTCGAGTTGTCTTCTTAAAGAGCCTTTCGCACATTAGAAATGCATGGACATTAAGCTTACCATTTTCCTTCATCGCATTTTAGATAGAGGCGTGCTAGCAGGTCAGCAACAACAACAAACCAAAAAACAATCGCTAAGAAAAGCATTAAAAACAAAATAAATAGAAAATACTTTTGAGATTCAGCCATTTTTACTACTTAAACGCAACACTGTGTAAAAGTATAAATATTTAAAAATATAAAAGTATAAAACTATAAGAAAATTATGGATAATGTATTTTTGTTAATTATCGGAACATTCTGTTCTGCTTCAAAGAGAACTATGTAACAATCTGATAAAGTTTTGTCCACATGATATAATATATATCTGTATGTTTGTACTTTGTATGTGTATATGTGTTTGTATGTACTTTCGTGAGTATATGTCTGTGTAAGCGCGTCCGCGTATATTCATATATACATATACATGCGTATAGATATATAACTATTTATATGGGTATATATATGAAACAATACATGACAAACGAGTAGGTCATGGCTATAGAAATGTTTATCATTAAACTTTGTCGTGAAAATACAGAAATAGTCTTTGTTTAAGCAGAGATCGAACAAATGATTTGATGAACATACTTTCCTCAAAACCATTACCTGTATAGCCAAGTAAATTTTCTTTGGCAGTACATTACACTAACTGACAAAAAATATTACTCGCTAGGTCAACCTGAAAATTCTTTCTTTACAGTGCCTCTCCACCCATTAGAGATCATTATCCATAGGAATCTTGAACCATTAGAATTTTATGAGGCCAGTATCTTAAATAAAACGAGCTGTTTGAACTCTTCAATAATGGTAAATATTTGAGCTATTCACGTATAGAATGAACCGATGCAAAGTAAATATTCTGTAGCTCATACGTTATAACATCATATCACATATGTCAAATTATATTTCATCTATGATGAATAGGATAATTGTCCCTCGTAAGCGAATAGAGCATTTTAGCTTTACGTCTGTTTCGCTATGTCTGTTAGGTGCGAATGACACAGTAGCGTGTGGATACCAGCTATAAGCCCATTTTTGTATCTCCCAAAATTGATTCCGCAGAACATCGAAACTGTTATACCTGCAGAGTCAGAGAGCTACGCCACCACATGTCTGATGAATAGGATAATTGTCCCTCGCAAGCGAATAGAGCAGTTTAGCTTTACGTCTGTTTCGCTATTTCTGTTGGGTGCGAATGACACAGTAGCGTGTGGATATCAGCTATAGGCCCATTTTTGTATCTCCCAAAATTGATTCCGCAGAACATCGAAACTGTTATACTTGCAGAGTCAGAGAGCTACGCCACCACAAGTCTGCTCAGTAGTTAAGAACGCGTAGACTTCAAATGATGTTTCCTGTTCAAAGTCTTTATGTACGATCTGGTTTTGGAAACTAGATACGTAGATACGACCTTATGATAATGAGAACAATGACGTAAGCGCTAGTCTATGTGTCTTGGTCATTAAATTTGAGTGTGTGTATGTCTGTATGCTTATATTTGTATATGGACATAGATACATACACAGCCACTTGTACATATGCATATATAGTTTTGTGTATATCAATATATTTACATATATGTATGCGTGTGTGTATGTTTGTGTGAGTGTGTGTGTGTATGTGTGTGTGTGTGTGTGTGTGTTGTGTGTGTGTGTGTGTGTGTGTGTGTGTGGTTTATGTGTGTATTCGTCTATTGAAGTTTTCATTCATTGAATGTGCTCTGCCACAACTCAACTTAGACTGTGACGAACGTCTGATAGTAATAAGGAAACAAAATTTATAATATATACATATAGAAACATATCTAATCTTCTGTTTACTTACCCACCTGGTGGACAAGAATCCACCCTGTGAATACATAATAAAATGGATGGAAGCACTCCATCGGTTACGACGATGAGGGTTCCCGTTGATCCGAATCAACGGAACAGCCTGCTCGTGAAATTAACATGTAAGTGGCTGAGCACTCCACAGACACGTGCACCCTTAACGTAGTTCTCGGTGATATTCAGCGTGACACAGTGAGTGACAAGGCCGGCCCCTTGAAATGCAGGTACAGCAGAAACAGGAAGTAAGAGTGAAAGATATTTGTGGTGAAAGAGTACAGCAGGGATGACCACCATCCCCTGCCGGAGCAACGTGGAGCTTTTAGGTGTTTTCACTCAATAAGCACTCAAAACGCCCGGTCTGGGAATCGAAACCGCGATCCTATGACCGCGAGTCCGCTGCCCTATCCACTGGGCCATTGCGCTTCTACACATAATAAAATACACAAACCAGGAATCGAAGAAAGGTGAAACAAATACATATGAAGATGAAAATAATTCTTTGAATATCTTTACGCAACAAATTTTATTAAAATTTAAGTCTTTATTATGCTATATTTTGTGAAGATTAAAAAAATTTCTTATTCTAATATTCACTCTGTTCTTTTTTATTTATTTTTTTTTGCTCTGCGTTCATATCACGAGATTCGATGTAGGTCACTACATAGCTCTAATAAACTTATTGAGAAAAAATTTCAGAAAGAGGTCAATTTGGATTAAAATGATAGAAAAGTAATGATATATGAGAAAATTTTTATATATGTCATGAATATATGTCAGCTTCACACATGCGCATACGCAAAGATAATATAATATAGATATAATATATTAATATAATGTAATATATACTTTTATATATGTATTCTTTTATTTCCTTTCATTTCACTGCGGCCATGCAGTATATATATATATATATATACATAGATATATATATATATATATATATATATATATATACATACATACATATATACATAAGTACAAATATATATATATATATTATATATATATATATGTATATATATATATATGTATATATATATCTGTATATATATATATATATATATATATATATATATATATATATATATGCATATATATATATATGTGTGTATATATATATATATAAAGAAAGAGAGAGAGAATTAGACACAGAGAGAAGGGGAGAGAGAAGGGAAGTGAGGAAAGACATAAATTACAAGCAAACACGCACATATATATAGCTTCAACTTTGGTGAGGGCAGGCAAACAGATCGAACTGTCTTTTTTTACCTGTCCTTCTAAATATTGTTTCTCCTGTCCGCCTTTGTATCATCTGTCTGTCCGAATGTTATATTATCCTCTATTGCGTTTTTGTTCCATATGTATATATATATATATATATTCGCACTGAAAGCATATATATATATATGTATATATATTTGTTAACGCTTTTCTTTACGTTCAATAGTAGTAAAAAATAAATTTGCATTAATCTGACGGGTTACTCAATACGTGTCTACAGTACAAATGTGCAAATTTATCATTCTTAAACAGGAATGCAGGGAAATATTAATGCAGGATGTGGGGATCGGATAATAATTGCAAGCCAGTGTCAACGGTGGTTCCAGAAATTCCGAGCCGGAAACTACAACCTAGAAGACGGGCCTCGTCCTAGAAGATCAGTAGAGGGCGACGAAGACGTCCAGCAAACCTTAGTGGAACAAAATCCCATTGTAACTGTTGAGGAACCAGCAGAGAAGCTTCGATTTGGTCATTCAACTATTCATGGACACCTGTGTGCTATCGGAAAAGTCAGAAAATTGTGTTAAAGGGTTCCTCACAAACATTCTGAGTCTAATCGCGCGCAGTCAGTGAGTGTGCTCCTCTTTCCTGTCACGTCTCACAATTGAACATATTTTGGGCCGAACAGTTACTGGGTACGAGAAATGTGTCCTCTATAAAAAATGTCAATTGCTGAAGACAGTGGGGAAGGAAAGGGGAAAAGCCGATACTCCAGGCTAAAAGAAAGTCTTCACACAGGTAAGGTGTTATCGGTTTGGTGGGATATGAAATGTTTAGTCCACTTTCAACTTTTAAGTCCAAGCGAAAGCACGGGGGATTTACTGCGAGCTGCTTGAGCGCTAGAAGGAAAACGACCATGTTTGGTTCCAAGACGAAGGTGCTCTTCCATCAGGATAATGCTCGGCCACATACAGCTTGGATGACATTCCAAAGGCTTGAACAGGTTGAGGGAAATGATGCCAAACCCATCGTATTCGCCTGACGTTGTCCCATCTGATTATCATTCCTTTCACTGTCTTCAAAATCGTTTGGACGGAAAAAATATGAATTTTGTAGAAGAGGCCAGAACAGTACTGGAGGAGTATGTATTTATCGTCACGGACAAGTGAATTTTGGAAGATGGAAGAGTATTGTAGAAAATGAATGAGAGTATATTTTTGATTCAAAGAAAGAACTTTAGCATAATTTTGAAAAATAAAAGAAGTATTAAAAAATCCACATAATTTATGGTATTACCCAATATCTACGTACAATATATATGGTGTATGTATAATATATAATATAATATTACATATATATATATATATATGAGTGTGTGTGTGTGTATGTATGTGTGTCTTTATACATAGCTGTGCATAGGAGGTGTAATAACTCAGTATCCGCATTAATTGTGCTTATATGTAAATATGAGAGTATATACTGAACATTATTACAAATATTAATAAAATAAGATCGAAAGCCCTAACCATATAATTCTTTTGTGTACTAATTCCATTTTTACAGCAGACATCTTGGCTTTCTCCTAAAAAAAAAAAATAGAAAAGAAAGCTATATCTTTTCAATGCATACATATCATTAACAATGATAATGGTCAGCAAATCATTAGCAATAAAATAAAACTCGTTCCTGTTATACCCTGGTCACGATTTCATAGAGCCAACGGAAGAAACATTCTACAGTACTTACTGAAGCATAAAACAGTATAAAGAAATGACGAATCTAACAATTTTTTTTATGATATAGGAATTTGCTCCTTTATATTTCTATAGCTTTATTATACTGTTTCTTTCTTTTATTTGTCTAATCGTTTTCTTACTACTATTTCTATATCGTCCTTTTATTTCACCTTTCTTCAATTCTGTATTTTTAGTTGTTTTGATTTTGACATCATTTCACGATCTACTGGGCATCGTAATGGTCTTTATTATTGTCAGTTTGGCTACAAACTGATCGCTAAAAATGACTTTTTCCCGTTGAAAACATAATGTGGTTTTTTTTTCTTTGGATATTTGGGGAGTTTTATTTTTTTTTAGCATTGTTTTCTTTTTTTCCTTTTCTTTTCTTTTCTTGTTATTGTTATTTGTCTGTGTGTCTGACTTTTGGATGAAAAATAACTTTCTGATGAAGAAAGAAGAAAGTATTATCACAAGAAAATATCAACTTTTTAGAATTGAGGAAATTGTGATTTAAAACGAAATACATAATTCTAACATCGGACCACTCATGCGTGCGGAATTCAGCATCATGTATACGTACATACACGCACACTCATACACACACCCACACACACACGCACACACGCACACGCACACGCACACATACAAACACAGAGGCATATTTTATATTTGTATATCTATATTTATATATATACAATTTACATATATATCTATATGTGCATATATATATATACATATACTTACATACATGTATATACACATTTACGAATACATGTATATATATATATGCACGTTTATATATACATATATATATATATATTGTTTATATGTGACAGTTATATATATATATATATATATATATATATATATATATATATATATATATATACACCTACATGTACATATATGTGCGTTTATTCACTTGCATACACATACAACTGTACGCATGCATGTGCTGTGTTTTTATGATGCGTATATCATATTCATAATTGTTAATTATCTGTTTATGTACGACAGCTATGATTTCAGCCCTCATTGCCATCTGAAAAATTGTATGATGGGATACTATTTTCCGTATCAGAAGAGAAGTTAGCGTAACTGTTCATCAAGATTTCGTTGCCAAAAACAAAGCAAATTTCGATGATATATTGCATAGTTTATATATATGTCTATATATGTGTGTACGCTTGCGCGAGTGTGTTTGTGTGTGTGCATGTATGCATGTGTATATATATATATATATATATTATATATATATATATAGAGAGAGAGAGAGAGAGAGAGAGAGATAAATAGATAGATAGATAGATAGATAGATAGATAGAGAGAGAGAGAGATAGAAAGATAGAGAGAGAGAGATAGAAAGATAGATAGAGAGAGTGACAGAGAGATAGAGAGCTAAATAGATAGATAGATAAATGATATATATATATATGCATGTACTATTTATATTATTATTTTATTGAACGCCACGTATGCATTTCCAAGTAAGTTTTTTATCGTTTTGATGCGACTTCAATCCGTACAGTTTTCTCTAATTCCCTTGTTTCCTCCACTTCACCATTTTCTATCCGTCTCTCTCTCCCCTTTCTCTGTTTCTGTCTCTCTCGTTGCTCTCACGTGACCATCCTCCATCTTTCTCTTCCTCACGTGATCATCTTCCTTTTCTCTCACGTATCCTGTGTCTATACAACACGTATCCTGTGTCTATCATATCTTTTCTCGCTTCAAAGAAAATATTTCACCAGCGTTCGCTATTTCTACCCTCGTTCTGGTCTAACGACCCACTTTGCTTTCGTTCGGTTTTTTTGTTTGTCTCTACTGTCCTGTTTTTGTTCCCAACTTTGACCCGCCATAGGTACCAAATTTTATTTTGGCACGTATGGGAGCAACTTTCTTCGAATATTCATATTGCCCTTCTATGCTCGAAATGAGGCGTAGATAGACAGCCGACAACTGACGAAGGGTCGTTCTTTATGTTACTTGTCTTGTTCTCCGTTTTTCTCTCTCGTTGTTTGCGTATTGAACTCATTTGCTTTCGTATTTCATGTTGTTTACTGTTTGGTGACGTCTTGTACTCATATATGAATGTATATATAAAGACACACACACACACACACACACACACACACACACATATATGTATATATATACATACATATATGCATATATAGATAGATAGACAGACGGGCAAGCAGGCAAACAGACAGACAGACAGAGGGAGAGAGATCAAGATAACTTAGATGTGTTTTACTCAAAGATTTGTCCAGGCCTTGTCTAACTTATATTAAGTTAAAGATGGCCTCAACCAATCTTTGATCAGAACATATCTAAGCTAAGTTACCTCTATGTCTGTCTGTCTGTCTGTCTATCTATCTATCTATCTATCTATCTATCTATGTATCTATCTATATATATATAATATATATATATATATATATATATATCTTTCTGTCTGTCTGTCAGTCTGTCTATCTATCTATCTATCTATCTATCTATCTATCTATCTATCTATCTATCTATCTATCTATCTATCTATCGATCTATCTATCTATCTATCTATCTATCTATCCATCCATCTACCTATCTATCTATCTATCTATCTATCTATCTATCTATATATATATATATATATATATATGTGTGTGTGTCTGTCTGTCTGTTTGTCTTTCTGTCTTTCTGTCTGTCTGTGTCTGTGTGCATGCGTGTATGCACGTATACGTGATGTTGAATTCCCCACGCATGAGTGGTCCGATGATAGAATTATGTATTTCGTTTTAAATCACAATTTCCTCAATTCTAAAGAGTTGATATTTTCTTGTGATAATACTTTCTTCTTCATCAGATTGTTATTTTTCATCTAAAAGTCAGACACACAAACAAATAACGGATAAAAGCAGACTTGGTTCAGAACAGCCGTCCGCGTATCTTATTTAACGTCGATATACTGTAAAAATAACTACTACATTGTAGCATTTGAGTTGTTGCTTTGCAACAGATACATTCAGTCTAGAATGCACCCAAGGAAGGCCACTCGACTGACTGGCAATCTATCACTAACGGGCACAATATCTTTTAACAGAGAAAATATCTGGCATGTACCATTTGATATCCTTTTTGTTCTAATGTTCTTCAACATCTGTATCTCAATACTAAGCTGCACAGAGAACCGACCTTCTGCTAAGAAATATAGTGCCTGTTAGTGTTAGATTGCCAGTCAGTCGAGTGGCCTTTGTTGGATGCATTCTAGGATGCCTGTATTTGTTGTTGCAGCAATAACTCAAATGTGGGAGCAGCGTTCCATTTTGGATACCCTTACGCCTTTTAAAATGCCTCCAGAATTCAAAAAGTACAATATTTTCTGGCCTTACTTTAATGGTTTTCCGTTCATAATGCTACTGTTATTGCGTAAACACCTCAACAATTAATTCATTCTTTCAGATAGAATATGACTATTTATCTTAATGTATCCTTCCTTTTATCAATCAGAGTTGATTGAAATTAAGGGAGATTTGGAAACTATTTTCAGCAATTTGAATATCATCGTAGTTGCTCTTATTGATCCATTCTTTCATAGTCGATCTAATCGACTGGCACACCCGCAAAATGTGCCTAGAGTAGAAGAGAATATATATGTGTATAAATGTGTGTGTGTGTGTATGTGTGTGTGCGTGTGTCTGTGTGTGTGTGTGTCTGTGTGTGTGTGTACATGAGAGTAAAGGACGTTTGTATAACTTGGTACTCCTTTATTCTAATTGTTACATATGTTTCAGTATTCGGCAATACATTATGGTGAACTTTAGTTAGAAACACTAAAAGCACTCGATATGTTACATCTATAATGGAACGTATTGTATCGCTGGATATTGAAACATATATAACAGTTGGAACTAAAGTGTATCTAGTTACACCGAAGTTCTTTTTTCTTATTATTGCTCTACTCCTTCTGTTACATCATTTCATGTTCTCTGATACGGACTATATTTGAGCGCTAAGGGCGATTAACACGAGACTCGAAACCTGAACGGTCTAATTGCCGAGAGTGAGAGCATCCAGTCATACCTACATATGTACATATATATATATATGTATTATTGTGCGTGAATGAATGTACGTACGTACGTACGTATGTATGTTTAAATGTATGTATGTGTGTCGTGGAAAATCACGAGAAAACTAAACAGGCGTAGCCCCTCTTCTGTAGTTATTTTTGAAGAATAGATCTAATATGTAATGAAATGTCTGCACCGCTGAAATCGCAGTATGCATGTGATGCTGATATTCCCGTGTAACAATATGCAAAGCATATTAAAATGTAGAAATACAGTGAACAAACCAATGATATATGAAAGATTTGAGTAAATTACCATCTCACAAAGTTAACACGAAAATCTGCTAATGTGTTTTTTTCTTGGTAACTAAAGTAGCATAAATCATTGCTTACAATGTGAAATGTTACGTCTTCCAAGATCTAAATATATATTATGGAGTTGAAATTTCATCCCATGCAGAACCATTCCACTTCATGGTAATGGTATTTTCTCCATTTCAACCTGGCAACCATCATGTGATGTGATGTAGGTCTATTCTAGCACATGCTTAGAGCTATAGGTGTCATACTCAATAGATTTCTTTTCGTTGAGAATGACCATTACGATAATATTTTGGCAATGAAATCCTATATAATATAATATCTTCCAGTTTCACATTAGAAAGCACTTCTTTGCAATGAAAACACAATATATAACTTCAGCTGTTAAATTTTCCACAAACGAAAATTCTGTTCTTCAAAGCTTTTAGCTAAAAATATAATTATATAACTTCTACGTGATTCTTTTTTAACACAGATAGAAACATAGAAACAAGTGGCTATAAAATCATATATACAAATGATGAATGTTTAAACGGCATTCTCTACGGATCCGTTTCTAACCTTTATTCTTCGTGCATGCATATGCATATATATACGTACACACGCACACACACACATATATATATGATATATATATATATATATATATATATACCGACACATACGCACGCACAAACACGCACACACACGCATATACAACCCACATGCATACATGCATACATACTTTCAGATATTTATCTGTCTCTCTCTCTCTCTCTCTCTCTATATATATATATATATATATATATATATATATATATATGCGAACACATATGTATGTGTGTGTGTGATAACATTATCGCTTTTCCTCACCACTCTGGTAAGTTCTGAAAACGAGTAGCGTTACTCTCTTGCCCCTCATAAAAGAAATTATAACTCGACCACATTTTGTTAACATAGTTATAGTAGTGCCCAAGATCATTTCTTTTACCATTGCTGTGCTCTTTGGATTACAAAGGAAGAGATGGATCGCAGACATAGTATTTCTGAGATTTAACCATTGTGTGTGTTCACGAGTGCTCAGTTGGTTACCGTTTAGATGATCTCTTTGTTAAGAGAATGAGATGTATGATGCTTTGTGTGCTGTATCTGCACTAACCCAGACTTCTGAAATATACCTTCTAATACGGTGTGCTTGTATTTGGTAGCAAGTCGAGGAAATTATTTCGTAACACTTAAGAGAGATGTTAGTCTTCGTAATGAGCACGGCATGACTCAGTACAAATGAAACTGTTGCATCAATCTTTTCTACTATATTTAAGTTATTGAGAAGTAATACTTACATTAAAATAATATTTCAGAAGTATGTCAACGTTTTAACTTTGTGAAAAAGAAAAGCAAATGCACAAAATTTTAATCACTATCCATTTCTTTATATAACGATGTTGAAATGTAGCATACAGATTCTGAGATGTTAAATATCATTAAATCTGCATTCGTGTCCATATATACCAAAATACTTTCAAGATACGATACCCCGATTATACCAGATCCCCTCTGAGTCAATGAATTTCGCTCTGTGATTCAGATCTTTCAAAAATACAGAGATAGGAGAGACCAGTCTCCCTAATATTACGTAAGCTTCTATCGTATTCCACAAGAGATACCACGAAATATTGTCTGTGCTCTATGACGACAGTGCCTGCGATGAAACTGGTATGAAACGCTATAGGCCTGATTTTGTCTTTCGAACGATACTGAGAGGAAATTTGTATGCATGCACAATTGCTAAGCCTCCACAAAAAGTAAATCCTTGTCGATACTTGTATTTTGCCTTATACTCAGACCGTCGTCTTTGATCTTTCAAAGAACATCCATCAAAGATTGTGGTCGTCGGTTTTTTCTTTAGTTTCACATGGGATCAGTAGTTCCGTAAAATTAGTCTTGTTGATGTATCTGAAGATTCTGTGATGATAGTCTACTCTTTGTTTGAATGTATGTATGACCATACCTGATTTTTCACTTGGTTTCTCTTTCAATTAATTTCAAGTGAAACCGATCTCACAGTCAAGTGTCCAAACTCATTATTAGAACTCATTTGACCATAAGTGAGGATTTATTTGTGGTCCTTCAGAAAAGCAATAGAAACTAAGTATATTATGGAAATGTGTTGCATGTATAGATCCTCATTGTTAGTGCGATATTTACGTAATTCTTTTAAATCATAGTCGCTGGATCTTACATATTATCGCTGTAAAACTTTAAGAAGAGATAAATAATTGCTTAGAATATTAAAAATCATTTGATTATTACATCTATTAGATGTCTGGCATGCATGTCAGACTTCGAGGAAGGTAGGCAAATGCTTATTAAGTTATACAAATAGACAAGCAAACACTCTCTGAAAACCTCAGATAGTCTAATATACAGAGGTATATTAGAGGTAGACATACAGACATACAGACAGACAGACACACAATAAGTCACAAAGACAAAGTGAAAATAAAAGTTGCAGATTAGGGAAGAACAAAAGTGTTTCTAGAGCTCCACTGCAGAACTGGTATGGAAGATTCGAGTTCAGAAAATCAAAAACAAACAACATATTTTTCTATTTTTAAAGTCCATATAACAATTTATTTCCCTAGTTAAAGAGATAACATTACAGAAGTATTCTCTTTTTGCTTTTGCTTTTTTTTCTTTTCTTTTTGTTTCCCAATTATTATTGATAAGCTCCGGCGATAGTAAGAGAACTAATTTACTTCTACTTCAATACGAATCAAACGAACATAGTTTCGAGAGGCACTAGAGAATCGGTCTATAACATGTTTCTATGCCATATGGAATGATACCAGCATAAGAACTTTTCAGATACCTCAAGCCGTCATTATTATTGGGGAAAAGTATAAAATTAGATTCTGTAAGAGCAAAGGTAGATGATTTACGACCCGATTTCAATAACAACATGATGATGCCAGGATCTTGATAATGAGAGGGACGACAACGAGGACAATGGCAATAATGTTGATGGTAATAATGATGATGATGACGACGATGACGACAACGATCAGGATAATTCCTGAACTTGATTCAACTTATAATATATGTGTGGAAGAGATAATTTCGATTTTATATAAACCGTCGTTCAATAATGGCACTTATTTTACGAAGGTGGTATAGGGGAAAAGTAAAATCGATGTAATGTAATTCATAAACTGAAAATATTTGCAAATAAATTACACCACTGCGTACGAGAACTTACATATGTCACATCTGTTCATTCACTGTTCAATTTAATAATGGTTTCTAATGCAGATCTAAGGCCAGATATTTTGAGGGAAATGATTAATCAATATCTATTTCTTTACCACCCACAAGGGGCTAAACATAGAGGGGACAAACAAGGATAGACAAACGAATTAAGTCGATTACATCGACCCCAGTGCGTAACTGGTACTTAATTTATCGACCCCGAAAGGATGAACGGTAAAATCAACCTCGGCGGAATTTGAACTCAGAACGTAACGACAGACGAAATACCGCTTAGCATTTCGCCCGGCGTCCTTACGTTTCTGCCAGCTCGCCGCCTTTGATTAATCAATATCCTTGACTAGCCCCTTGTGGGCAGTAAAGAAATATATAATCAATATCCTTGACCCCCAAAATTTAGCTGATACTTTATATTATCGATAACGAAATAATGAAATGCAAAGTTACCCTCCATGGTATTCGAACTCAGAATGTACAATGCCGGAAGAGATGCCGCAAAATATGTCTTCCAAACGTTAGATATTCTACCAGCTACCAAATATGAAATCAATGAATTCTGATTTAGCCACAAAACCAGCAACTATGAGCGTAGGGAATTGGCTGATCATCAATTCACTTCTTGACTGGTACTTTATTTTACCGAGCCCAGAAGACAAGCAACGTTGGTTTCGGTGGGATCTGAACTCAGAAAGTAAAGAGCCTAAAAAATGCTGCAAATCATTTTAACTTCCGTTCAAAAGGATTCTGCCAGCACGCCTCTTTAAATACAGTGGTTTCGCATTTCGGCACAAGATCAGGATTGTTAGTGGGGGGAAAAGTAAAACGATTACATTGACTCCAGCACTTTACTGGTAATTTATTTTATCGAATCTGAAATGATGAAGGTAAAGTTGAATTCTGAGGGTTTTGAACTCAGAATGTAGAGAGCAAGAAGAAATATCGCTAATGATTTTTTTAGCCCGTCTCAAAATTATCATTATTATCATTATTATTATTATTGTTGTTGTTGTTGTTTTGTTGTTATTATTACTACTACTATTATCATCATCATCATCATCATCATCATTATTATTATTATCATTATTATTATTATTATCATTATTATCATTATTATTATTATTATTATTATTATTATTATTACCTCCGCTTTCGCTAATGTGGAGGTATTGTTTTTCAGTCGTGTTTGTTTATTTGTTTGTTTGACCGTGGACAAGACATCTCAAATACCGCTGGATGGATTCCAATAAAACTTTCAGAGATGTTTCGCCGCGTGATTAGCACGAACTAATTAGATTTTGGGATCGATTCAGTACCGGATAAGGATTCAGGATTATTTGTTATATTTACTTTACATTACATGAAGTATTACGGTCTTACGTTTACTTTCAAGTCATTCTCTGATTGTCTCCCTTGAAAGCACGCTCGTGGTTTCCTCGTAAGTTTTGGCGGCTTTGCTGTTTTCAAAGTTTTATTTTCGTTTCTCTATTATTAATTTTACTCGCGCCTCCATCTTAGTATAAACTGATGGATAAAAAAATCAAACTATACCAAACAAACGGCAGCAAAACCGTTCAGAAATTAAATAACACTAACATATTCAGTAACAATAATAGATTTAATTTACCCTCGCGAATTTTTACTTTTACCAATTTTGAATATATCGGTCCTCTAAAAAACCTTTTACCTACTCTCAAATTGCATTTCTACCTCTGCCTTGAACGAAACTTTACTTCTTGGACTCACGTTTTTGTGCGCAACAATGTTGTTAAACCTTCTTTAACAGCACTGTATGCAGGTCCTTTCTGTTTTCTTTCCCGCATGGATAAATTTTTCATTATGCACCTTAATGGTCGTAAAGACACTATGTCAGTGGATAGACTTAAAAAGGCCTTCAGAGAGAAAACTGTCCCTGTTCCCACTACAGACGACACACATGCAGCATTACAAATACGTCCCGCACATCCACCATCACATTTTATGATTACCTTTGGGATCGATCAGATACCGGACAAGGATTCGGAATTATTTTTCCGGCATTTTTTACTTAAGTTTTGAGAGCGGTTGGGTTCATTTTTAGCATTCTTGTTTGTGAGAGCAGTCGAGTTTATTTCAGATATTCTCATGTTAAAAATCGTCTCCGGTTAATTGAGAGGATGCTGATAGTGCATTAGCGGAGGTTTGCGACGTCTGAATGCTCTTGTCGTTGCTGTTATCATTATTATTATTACTATTATGAAGGCGGCGAGCTAGCAGAAGCGTTAGCACGCCGGGCGAAATTCGTAGCCGTATTTCGTCTGCCGTTACGTTCTGAGTTCAAATTCCACCGAGGTCGACTTTGCCTTTCAACCTTTCGGGGTCGATTAAATAAGTACCAGTTACGCACAGGGGTAGATATAATCGACTTAATCCGTTTGTCTGTCCTTGTTTGTCCTCTCTGTGTTTAACCCCTTGTGGGTAGTAAAGAAATAGGTATTTCGCCTGTCACTACGTTCTGAGTTCAACTGCCCTGAAGGTCGACTTTGCGTTTCATCGTTTCGGGGTCGATAAATTAAGTACCAGTTATTCACTGGAATCGATATAGTCGACTTGTCCCCTCCTACAAAATTTGAGACATTGTGCCTTGAGTAGAAGGGATTATTATCATTGTTGTTGCTGTTCTTGTTTTTTTTATAATAGTGAGTTTGATGAAGACGACGACGATGATGATGATGATGATGATGATGATGATGATCCGTGACAAAAATGACAACAGCATTATAATTAACGACTTAGATTTCTAAATGACTATAATACTGTGCACCAGTGAGCTGTAAAAATAACCAATAACTTCCACTGACCTAGCTGTTGAACTAAAATGATTTTATGCCATTTAAGTAATATGTCCATCATTCTATTCGTAATTAAGACAACTGCTGCTATACACAACCATTTATATAAAGACGTTGACAAATTAGTTGTGAGAAAAGACAGAAACACACTGTAGAAAATGTGTCTGGAGTATTTTCACACCGCAATTGTTAACCTTGAATAGTTTTGTTAACCTTAAACATATTTCTCAGCTTTAGGTATTCTCGTTAATCTTATAACATTCTTTTTCCACCTAATAATCAGCATGTCTGTATTCCATTTAGTATTCGTGTAAATTCAGATACCTTTTTCTTTCTATCTATCTATCTATCTATCTATCTATCTATCTATCTATCTATCTATCTATCAATAGGGATCGTTATCACAGAAATGTCAATATGAAGTGTAAAGGGGAGGACAGGTGAGGTTTACCCTTGGAAAGAAAAGCCTACGGAAAAGACCACGGTAACCTCGGTCAATGAAGTCACATGTTATATTTCTTTTTTTTTAAAACTGCCCCCTTTATTGTCCTCTTTCTTTCCTTTTACGATCCCTTTTGATCGACCCCCCCCTTTTTTTTACCCCCAAAAGAAAAGCTCTACCTTGTAATTTGTTCTATCTGTGTGCAGCCCTGTGTGGCTAATAAAGAAACATATCTATCTATCTATCTATCTATCTATACATACATATATATATATATATATATATATATATAAATATATATATATATATTATATATATATATATGTATATATATATATAAATATATATATATATATATATAATTATAAATGAGGGTGAAAAATCGATATTAATTTAATAATACCATTAATTAACACCAAGTGGCTTAGCACAAAAAACTACGGAGAAAATACAAATTTATACATAAATTATTAGAGAGTTATCCACTATGTGGATAACTCTAGTGCTAAAAATAGCTCCGAAGCAACCACAGAAGATCTGTTTCCAACTAGAATCAACATACATTTAACGGAAGGAAAGTGAAATACAACGAATAAAATAGATTGACTCTATTTTATTCGTTGTATTTCACTTTCCTTCCGTTAAATGTATGTTGATTCTAGTTGGAAACAGATCTTCTGTGGTTGCTTCGGAGCTATTTTTAGCATTAGAGTTATCCACATAGTGGATAACTCTCTAATAATTTATGTATATATATATATATATATATATACATATATATTATAAACTATGAAGGCATTTCTTAACCGTGAAATTTCTACTTAACCTTTAAAATATCATTGCAATTCCCCTTCCAAGGATAGAAAAAAAGCACTGTGCATTTTTCAAAGCAAGAATGATGTTGATGTTGATGACGATGATGATGATGCGGAGGAGGAGGAGGAAGAGGATTAAGGTGGTTGTGGTGGTGGTGGTGGTGGTGGTGGTGGTGATGGTGGTGGTGGTGGTGGTGATAATGATGCTAAGCATTGGGTATGACCTGATGAAGTATTAGTCAGTAGCTCATGGATTCTGATGTTAACTGAATGGAATCGTTTACATATTTTGTCATAGTGTTGACATGCTTTGTCTTAGTGTTGAAGATGGACTACAGCAAATACCATCGTAATTTAGAATTCTAGTTTGCTAAAAGATGGACTTCAACTCTATACCGAATATTTCCCTATCAGTTGCTTCTCTGATCATGAGCAGGGAACTTAAGAATCATCATGACCCTGTGCTGAGAGGAATTTTGTTGAGGGTTTGAGAATTCACCTCTGCAAACATGGGTATTTCATTCATCATCCTTAAACAACCCTTCTTTAGGAACATTTTCACCGCGATAGGCTGCTCAACTTGAAGGAATTTCTAACAAGGACTTGCAAGGTCATACGTGGTTTATCGAGGTATGCGGTCACCATGTAGCGCACAAATAACCATGATGTTTGTGCCTGGTGTACCTTATCGGACGAAAAGTCATGGTGAGTATATTAGACTTTGTATATGTCTGCCCCAGCGTCACTTTGATGTCACGCGCCGGTCTATCATATGATAAGTGAAATAATGGTTTCAAATTTTGGTACTAGGCCAGCGATTCCAGGGTTCGTTGAAATTTGATCAGATCGACCGCAGTGTTCAATTCCGAAAGAATAAAAAGCAGAGTCGACCCCGACGGAATTTGAACAAAAATTTTGAAGAGCCGGAATCAATGCCGTTAAACCTTTTACCCGATGCGCTAACGATTTTGCCAAAGATACAAGGCCAGTACTTTCGAGAGAAGGCACTGAATTGAACCCATCAATTCTAGTACTTCACTGGTACCTTAGTATTTTATTGACTCTGAAACGACGATAGGCAAAACTGACCTCAACATTACGTCAACTCAGAAGAAGCCGTAAGATATCCTAAAACGTATTTTGTCCGACACTAACAATTCTGCCAGGACAATAGCTAAAGAGATATTTAAGTTTACAAAAAGTAGGAATTTACACTGAAATGGGATGATGAAAACAAGGATAAATGGTGTTCATATGCACAACTGCAGTGGAGTTACCAGAGAGGTCTCAAGCCAACTTCGACAGAACCCTACAAAAACCAGGATTATCTGCAGAATCATAAATAATTTCCTAACGGTTGTACACAAAGCATACAGTTGCTTTTGACAGTCATCTTATTCGGCATTGTCTGAATTTTAACGCTCGTATTTACCAATTCATTTCGGTCAAATTTATCCACATTTAAAGCAATTAACCAAAGGCTATGATGTATGTCCGTCCTCACTTTCCCTGCTCAGTTGTACTTAAAAGTTGGTTGGCGCTGTCGATTACATCCCCTTGCCGATATTTTACTTCAACAAATTCCTCTAAACTTCGTAACTTTCTACTAATTCAGCTAAGCCTAGAGTATTGTCGATGAGCTGGTTTCTTTCGCACTGACTATACTCGGACGTACGACCAAAATTGCTGGAATGAATTGTTCTGTTTTTCGCTTTTCACTTAGTTCAACTACTCTTGTAATAATCAGAAATATCAAATTTCTAAATATCTCATAGAGATATGTACGGTGGTGGGGCGATAGAGTGGTTGTATACTGTCAACTCAAAGTCCCTTACTGTCACGTTAAGTTGACAGTATACAACCACCCTTGTAATAATCTTTAGCGGAAAGCTATCAAACGGCTCTTTACAACAACACAAGTCATGACTATGACTTTCTGCTTTCCACTACCAATGTGAATGTTCATATCAACAATGGGGCATAAATCTGGTAGAGCATTGTAAGCTTCGTGGTTCATATGAACATGCATATCCATGGAATGTCAGAAATATACCTCTGAAATCTTTCACTTTTGTTGATATATATATATCGTATTACCAACTTGTGTGCACGTGTGCGCTCCAGCAACTTCACCCGCTTCTTTGCTTCCTTCTTGACTCTTAAAGACCAAGAACACAATTCCATATACTGTCCGCTCGATTAAACACACGTAGTTCGATACTTTTCTGAGTTTCATCTAACTACTTCAAAGGTATATGGAACATCACAGTGTTTTTCGTGTAGTAGATATATATTACTTTGTTCGATTAACTCATTGAACAAAGACCGCCTATCTTTTGTCATATACCACCATATTTTGTTTTTAGTTTCGTGTGCCAAAATGATTTTCGTTACAAAAGTTCCCAATTTTCTTTCTACATATTTCTGGTCGTAATCGTTGCTAAAGTATTTGTGGGTAGCACATCACGTTCTTCCAGAAGAAGCCATACCTAATTACTTGTAAGCAATGATTGCAAGGCATAAAATATAAAACATGTCGAAAAATAAAATATTTTTCCCCTTTAGGATAATGTGGTGAATGTCAAAACATCTCAAATACTTCGTTGGCAAAATAAACAAAAGGGACAAAATCCAAATCATGGAGGAAAATTGCTATATGACAAATAACTCGTGATACTTGACAGACAGGAAGTAAGCACAATGAAATTCAGTACAGGTTGAATAACTCTGGACGAATAGAAGCAGCCATTTTGAATTTAGCTGGACTATGCTCCGTAAAAGATGCTAACATAAAGTTTAGACTATGCAAACGATACGATGGGAAAATAGACCTCATTGTTACTGGTTACAGAGCCCATGTCAAGTCTGAATTCATTACAAGACAATACATGCTTAGCTATAATCAATACCAGACATAATAAACTCTTACAAATATTAATATTCTACGCGTTTGTCACCCTTAAATATAAATTAACCAATGCTTAGAATTCCATGTAAATACGTGTATATTCAAATTCCAGGAAATTATTACAATAAGTTTGTCCTACGATTAGTACTGCCAACCGAGAGATGCTAGTCAATAATTCTGTATTAAATTATTATTTTCTTCTAAATTTCTGGAGTTTCAATGTGATTATGAAATTACCTGTGTAACGATTACCGTAGAACATACAAGTATTCACTTGCGAACCTGTGAAACACGTGTAAAGGTTTTGATATTTATGAGTTTATATCAACTAATTCTGTTATATTGTGCTCTTGGGTATATATCTATCTATCTATCTATATATATATATATATAGTGAGAAAGGAAGAGAGAGAAAGGGAGAAAAAGTGAGTGAGAGGAATTGAGGGAGAGAGAAAGACAATGATAGTGTATACACACACACACATCTATCTTTCTCTCACTACAGATACTTGTATATGTGTGTGTGGTATGGTGTATATATGTAAGTATGTGTGAGTGTGTGTTTATATACAAACTATAATTATATAAATTCCTAGTACCATTATATTATTATATTCTACTTCTTATTTTCTTTCTGATTTTCTTTTTCGAAGCTTTGCCCCAACATATAGCTTTCAAATTGATTGCTTTCTATCACTAATATATGATCATTGTTATTTCCATCATAATTATTGCTTGTGTATCTCAAAGAATAAACATCTGAAAATAAAAATAATATTAAACACTATTTTCTTTTAATCTATAGCCATTGATTACAAAACATGAATCACTATGTATTTGCTTTAGTTGTCTTTTGAATGTAGTTTCATGACTTTTTAAGGTTCGGGTTTGTTAGCATGTCATGCTAAAATAGTCACAGAAAGATTTCCAATTAAATGAATACTTATACTAGCACGTTATTACTCACACTAGATATAAAGCCAAAGAAAACCTATGTATTCGTAGATTATATATAAAAACTGTGTATAGTCAAATGATTAAGAAGCTCATTTCGCTATTATAAAAGACCTGGGTTTGTTCCCACTCCATTGTATGTTCAATAGGTCTTTTAACATAGCTTCAGGTAAAGCCTTGAGGGTAAAAGTGGCTAGATAGGAATTATTCAGAAGCCTCTCAGATACTCCCTGTAATTCAAAAGCCACCACTAGTTATAATGTATCACATCGATTCTGTCAGTTAATTCAATGAAAAATACGCTTGTCGATGGAAAGTTCAGAGTGTTCGAAAATTAATTCAATGAGAAGGAGATTCAGATAATTAAAGAACTGAATAGAAAAGTCAAAATTATCTCAAATAGTTAATGTGATAAAAACCTGAACTCGATTACAGTTAAATAGGTGTAAATAGACCGCGTCAGCTCACAGAGACCGCTAACCAGACTGTAGACGCTTGCATTTTGTAGTGGTTATCTCCCCTTTAGTCACAGAGGCCGGAAAGGGGGAAACTGCGAACTGAGAATATAGATAGATCTGTCTTATGATCCTCCTAAATAAGATACAGGATGACAGCGCTAAGCAATGATGTGTATAAATATTGGGTTTTCTGGAAAGTTCGTGCCGATTTTTAAAAGAAAGAAAAAGGTCAATGCGTCTCCACTTTTCTTTTAACTTGAAAATACCCTCTTCCCATAATTGAGGTGGTTTCATGGCAAAGAATTCATCAAGGTATCTTTTTATGTCATCCAAGGAATTGAAAGTTTTACTATTAAGACCATTCTGCAGAGACCTGAATAAGTGGAAATCCGAAGGAGTAATATCTGGTGAATATGGAGGATGAGGTGGGGTAACACATCCCGGTCGAGCTGCAGCAATTTTTGTCTGGTTCCCAAAGCAACAGGTGCCGAAAATGAACTTTCTTATCTTCCATTTTAAAGGGTTACAGAATTAACACAGGTTATAAGAACATAAATATTCTTCCACGAAAAAATAGCTTAAACTGTGCTCTAAATGGCGGTTTAATCAAATCCTATTTTATGGACTCAACAATGTTCTAAAATAAGTCGAAATGTAAGCTACTATAAATCGGCACGAACTTTCCTGACAACTCAATACAAACTCGTTACCAGTTTGGGTACACTTGAGGCTTATAATACACAAACATAGACACACACATCTATATAGAGACACATACATGCATATATACACACATGCATACATATATACATACACATACACACATATTGTTGACGTCATAAAAATTTAGAACCTGTATGATGTTCATGAGATATTTTTATCTAGTTTTCGGAAAATTTGAAGCTCGACGCAGTGGAACTACAAATGATACCGAGCAAAACATTTGGTTGTAAAACCTTCGGATAGCTTATTGCATTTTCCGTGATGTGATAATGCTTAGCATTTACATAGTTCTATGGAAATTGATTGAGTCTACTAACCCGTACTATTGCAAATTTATGGGTTCATAAGCGGATGTTATAAATTCTTGTGTTATATTTAGTACACAGATTTGACAAAATGATTGAACGCCTCGCGGAATGCTTATGATTGTTTGGTATTTTCCCTTTTGCTCTTCATACTCAAAATTAACTGACACTGCTGTGATCTTTCATTATTACTGTGTCAGTACAACAATAAAATAAACATAACAAAGCACTACACACGCTCGCTCATACACACAAAGGCGAACACGCAAACACAAATACACGTGTATGGGAATGTTGTGTGTCTGCGTGTGTGGTGTGTGTATGTGTTTGTGCGTGTGCGCGCGTGCATATGCAGTTGCTAGGTGCCATTTATGTTTAGTCAAAAGTAATCAGAGTTAATTTATTGTTGTGAGTGCTGTGCTTATGCATCTACTTCTCATTTGGTCTCTAAATGGGCTGAATGTTCTTCTTCCATCAATACAATACACGTTTTACGAAATGTCATCTTTTATAACCCAGTAATATTTCAATGTTATTGCTACTTCTCAAATTTCAGGTCGGCCATGATTGAGTAGGTGTTTGATCAGGCACTGCAAAGTGATTAAGAAGTTCGTTTGATAGCTACAGCTATATAGTCCATCCCAAGAGCATGGTAAATTATGCTACGTCTTAGCCCACGAAACTTCAAAAAACTTGTAATGAAATGTGGTCGACGAAAATTGCGTGAAGGGTCATGGAAAGGCCTACTCCTCTTTTATTCTTTTACTCTTTCACTTGTTTCAGTCAGTTGACTGCGGCCATGCTGGAGCACCGCCTTTAGTCGAGCAATTCGACCCCGGGACTTATTCTTTTGTAAGCCCAGTACTTATTCTATCGGTCTCTTTTTCCGAACCGCTAAGTAACGGGGACGTAAACACACCATGCTAGAGGGACAAACACAGACACACAAACATACACGCACACACATATATATATATATACAAAAATACGACGGACTTCTTTCAGTTTCCGTCTACCAAATCCACACTCACAAGGCTTTGGTCGGCCCGAGGCTATAGTAGAAGACACTTGCCCAAGGTGCCACGCAGTGGGACTGAACCCGGAACCATGTGGTTGGTAGGCAAGCTACTTACCACACAGCCACTCCTGCGCCTGTCCATAAATAATAAATTTAATCCAGCATACAGTTTAATACCATCCAGTAGTCTTTGAGTGCCATTAGAGAAATAAACTCTATTAAACGATACATATCAGGACTCCAGTCTGAGTATAACCTACTCGTTTCCTTCACCAAATGTCTTGTAAACATTCATGTACACTGCTATTCCGCCTTGTATTAACCATTCCACATTCCTTTCAAGCAGAAAGATTATAAAAATTACACTACTTAATATACCTTTCTCTCTTTCTCTTTTACTTGTTTCAGTCATTTGACTGCGGCCATGCTGGAGCACCGAATTTAGTCGAGCAACTCGAACCCGGGACTTATTCTTTGTAAGCCCAGTACTTATTCTATCGGTCTGTTTTGCCGAACCGCTAAGTGACGGGGACATAAACACTCCTGCATACACAAACATACACGCACATACATATATATACATATATACGACGGGCTTCTTTTCAGTTTCCGTCTACCAAATCCACTCACAAGGCTTTGGTCGACCCGAGGGTTTAGTAAAATACACTTGCCCAAAGTGCCACGCAGTGGGACTGAACCCGGAACCATGTGGTTAGTAAGCAAGCTACTTACCACACAGCCACTCCTGCGCCTCTCCACATTTCTAACCAGAGAGAGCTTAATTTCAGAAGGATTAGACTTGTATTTCTTCTAAGTTAAATGTAGAGGTACCCTTGTTTACTCGTATTTCTATATTTACTATTGTGACTAGTTTGTATATTATTAGAGTATCAAATTAAATGAATTAGGGTACTCAGTAATGTCAATTTGGTTGCCGGGGTTGGTAAAGGGATAGTCAGTTACGGGATTGATTTACGTTATTAACCATTCCTTCAATGTCTATGGCCTTGTATCAGTGTGGTGGTGGTGACCCCCTTCGGTCAGACACTGACCATGGGTTTACACCTTGAGAGTTACCATCTGAGGCACAAGTCTGGGCAAGGTTGTTTTATGGAAGACCAGCAGTAGCCCATGCATACCGGCCTCCCCTCTCCACGTCACCGATGTTGTCCAAGGGAAAGGCAAGGGCCGATACAGCTTGGCACCTGTGACGGCGCAACTCATTTCTACAGCTGAGTGGACTTGAGCAACGTGAAAAATAAAGTGTCTTGCTCAAGAACACAACACGCAGCCCGGTCCGGGATTCGAGCTCACAACCTCACGATCGTAAGCTCGACGCTCTAACCACTGAGCCATGCGCCTTCAGTGTAAGAAACTGTTATTTCTAGGATAATGATATCGTTTCTCTTGCCATGTATATAACAGCTAAATGAAAATAATCAATTCAAGTGGAGGATGGAATCTGATTACAGAAAGATATATATATATATATATATATATATATATATATATCTGACCGGAATATATAAATACAACAGAGAGAAAGAGAGAGAGTGGAGGAATATATAGAGAGGGAGAAAATATATAGGGAGAGAAAGAGGGAGAGAGAGAAAGAGAGAAATAAACATTAACAGACTCCAAGGATGAAAGATAAAACAAAAGCAAGACAGTAAACTTAGTGACTGAAATTATAAAACACGAAGGAAATATGAAACAAAATAAAAATGACAGCGGTGTTCGTCTCTGAAGAACAACGACGTTCTTAAATTAAGGAATTTAATCATATGATGCTAAGACGTGTATAGATAAAAAATTAAAATATGAGATATCCTAGTGGAATTTTATACAGTAATTACAAGTTATCGACTTGAAAATAGAGAATAAATTGAGATACATATTATGACAACATAGAAAAGTTAATATATTTCTCATTAGTTATTTATTCTTTCTTCCTTTAATGCACGTACTGATCTTTGGTGTTAAGTGCCTTCTCTACTCAGACCTCATATATATTAGGTATTGTGCACAAAGAAGTTTCCACTAACTGGTAAGTTATAGACGATACAACAATAATCACAATAGATGCCATTCTGGCAAGATTGTTTCACGCCTTTTGGCAGGCATTTGCAAACGAAATTTTTTCTTACAGAATGAATGGTTTTTTTTCTCCCTTGTATGGTCATTAGACTCGTGCCAGTCCGGAGCACAGCTTTTAAGATCTTGACTGAGTATCATTAATATCCACATGTATTCTTACAATTTTACAATTTTCCATTTCATTTATTGAATGGTGAAGTCACCTTTAGATGGTTAGAGAAATTCCACAGCGAAAAAGACCGGTATAGAAGCCTCACACTTTAAAAATACACACAATTACACAAGTGTATATATGATGGTATGTACATATATATGTACAGCGGCGAGCTGGCAGATACGTTAGCAAACCGGGCGAAATGCGTAGCCGTATTTTGTCTGCCGTTACGTTCTGAGTTCAAATTCCGCCGAGGTCGACTTTGCCTTTCATCCTTTCGGGGTCGATAAATTAAGTATAAGTTACGCACTGGGGGTGATATAATCGACTTAATACCTATGTCTGTCCATGTTTGTCCCCTCTATGTTTAGCCCCTTGTGGGTAATAAAGAAATAGGTATGTACATATGTATGTATGTATAACTAATATAATATAAGCTTTGATAATCATAAGAGATAGGATTCTGCAAAAGATAAAAGAAAAAAAAACAAATACGTCTAATACCTATAAAATTAACCGTATGTATGCATTCACGTGTTATATATTCTGGCAATTTTCAGTCCGCACCCCCAACGAAAAATTTACATAAACATCACATTATTTACATAAACACCCAAGGGTACATTACAATATACGTACTTATATGTTGTTTGTTTTATGTTCTGAGTTCAAATTCCACCGAGGTTGACTTTGTCTTTCATCCTTTCGGGATCGATAAATTAAGTACCAGTTGCGTACTGGGGTCGATATAATCGACTGGTCCCCTCCCCAAAAAATTTCGGGCCTTGTGCCTAGAGTAGAAAAGAATATACGTACTTAGCCAAGTGCTGCGTAGTAAAGCGAAACCCAGAAATTTGAGGTTGCGAAGCAACCTTTTTAATGACATGCTGTCCAACTCTACACCGTTTCCATTTTCTTCACTTTTTTGTTGAAACAGCCACTCTTGTTTCAATTTTTGTTCAACGCACTTATGTACATGACTAAGTTGTTATCCTTTATTCTTACTGGGCTATTGCTGTTCGTATTAAGCTGGCGTTATTTGAATATTTTAAGACTTAAAGAAACTATTTGCATCCACGGTGACGATAAAGAACCAGAATAAACAAAAACAATGTCTCTAATCGCTAAGAACAAAATGATTTAAACAAGTTGTTTCAATACTTCTGCTAAATATGTTATAAACCATAAATTTCAACTAACGTTGGAAAAATCCCTAAGTGGAAGTGAAGTAGAACGCATCATAAAACTGCAAAATTAAATAAATAATAACGGTTACCAATTTTGGCATAAGGACAGCAGCTTTAGAAATAGAGGTTACTAGATTACACTGACCCTATTGCTAACCGGTACTTCAATTCAAAGGTATAAAAGGCAAGTGTATCTTCAGCTGTATTTAAGCTCAGAACGTAAATGACTAGAAGAATTGTCCTTAAATGCTAGCATGCAAGCAATTATGCTATGTCCATATTTTGAATAATAAAGATTTAAAATTTTGGCACAACGTCAGCAAAAGGAGAGAGTGTAGTTGAATATATCAGCCCCACTACCTGAAGGTAATTTTATTTTATCAGCTCCGAAAGGATGAAAGGTAAAGCTGACATCGGTGGAATTTGAACTCAGCCCGTAAGGAGCTAAAAGAAATGACGATATGTATTCTATCTTGCGAGCTAACGACTAAATCAGGTTGCTGCCTTGAATTTCCGAAAATATTGACGCAAGGTTTTTGCAAGCCCATCTCATAAAAACCTCTTCTCTGTGAGCTTTGTTGGGAAAACACTGAAGTAGCGTGTTCGAGATCATGGCGCTGGGGTTCCCGCTGGGGTCATGTGGTAAACTCCCTTTCATTTGTCTATATCATTCGATTGGCTGCACTACGATTTTCAGACCTCCGATACTTTTAGAGTGCTTTTATTCAAGCCTTCTCTCTCTTTGTCTCCACTTTGTGTGATGTACCAAACAGAAATTTTGTTATTTTCCAGTATAAACAGACCACCTCCAGTTGTAGGCCCTGACTCCCATGTATCTTGAGCAGCTTTCTCACCCACTTGTCGATATCCTTTAGTACATAGTTTGTCCACTCAACAATTCCTGCTGAGCACCTTCTTAGGGATATGCCTTGAAATTATCTGTATGATACCACCACCTTCAGTTTGGATGACTTTTATTATTTCTGTACTTTTGAATAAATCAATTACTAGTATAAAATTTATTGAGATGCTTCTTCTACAACTAAGAGTTTAAATTTTTCTTCACCAGGCAGATCCATTTCAACAATTTAACGACTATTATCGATGCTATGCTCTACTGTAATGCACTTCCTGATATCAAATTTGAAACAAATTTCATAATGGAATATTCTAGTAATTTGCACCATAGGGCCTAGTTCATCTTTCTTTTTGCCAATAGCGAAGTAGGAGAGGTCACAGGCGGTTTAAGTTGTTTTGTTAGACGTAAGTCATAGTGTTAGATATTTGTTTGATTGTTACTGTTCAAATTGTTACTATTGTTATTTTGAATTGTTGTTTTAGTTTTCCATTGTGGAAAAATGGAGAAAGAGCCAGCAGGTGGCCACAGTTATGCGGCTGCAACTGTAAAATAGATAGCTGCGGAAACGCTGGAGGTACGTGAAATAAAGGTTCAACCAGGGAAAATGAAAGAATGCGAGAAATTACTGGAAAGAGATGGAGATACACTGAAAGTAACGCCGCCTATGGAACTAACAACCAATGTAACGAAAAGGACTGTGATGTTTAAGACGATGAAGCTAGCAACAAGGAAGATAGAAATAGCGACCATTGAGGCGATTGAAGAGTGTTTAAAGAATATTAAAAAACTAACCACATTCATAACAAGAGGGATAAAGTACACAACTGTGAAGGTGCACTTTGCATCAGAAGAGGAAGCAATTTAGCACACCACGGATGCAATAAGATCGGAGAAACGCTTAATCAACGAATGTGAAACTACATCACATATACATTTATATTCAATCTATGGCATGAAAGATATTTGGTATTCTTATACTGCATTTCCTGAAGTCCATATAATCGATTGTTAATTACATTTTGTGTTCTTGTGTAATCTTTTGCCTTTCGTTTTTTATCAGGCAACAAATATCTTTCCTATAGATATTGTCGTATCACTTCGGAAATTACCCGTGTCAGAGGTGCCCGAATTTTTCAGTAAATACAAAACCAGACATTATTTGAGAGGACAGTTCGTTTCATTTCTGATTCAAAATACAGCAGATTCTTAATATAATCAAACACAGTGGGATATTTCCTTTAACATAGAAACAGAGTAAACACTATTCATCGTGACGCATATTTGCCATTTGAATATGGCTAACCCCTAAGGGTGGATGCTACTGTAGTTTGTAGCCCCAGGAAGATATCTCCTCCAGCTGGCTATAGACACACTATCTGTGCACGCACAGGCACAGATAGTGTGTCTATAGCCAGCTGGAGGAGATATCTTCCTGGGGCTACAAACTACAGTAGCATCCACCCTTAGGGATTAGCCATATTCAAATGGCAAATATCCGTCACGATGTGTTACCGCTACTGTTTATAACTCGCTCTGAGATTTATCAAACACTATTCAGCCATTGGTAAAAGATGGTCGAGTAGCGCCCCACTATGCAACCATTATAAGCTCCTTTCGAAGATTTATTCCTCAAACTTTTCAGCATTATTTTCCCCATATTTTATCCACTACGCTTTAGTATTGTGCCTGGAATCTTCTCAAATGTATTCCCACTATTGTTTGCTTTTCTGCAGCATTCCGTTTTATAGTATAATTTCTCACATTTCTGTCAGAAATATCAAATAAGCTTTTCTGTATTATGTTGTGCTTACACTCTTTCTTACTTGATCCTTTTATAGCTCGTCAATCAATTCCCAAGTTCATATATACGTTTTGTTATTTGCTTGTATTTTCCTTTCTCTTCACACGACGTATCTTCTAATTTATATCCATGTGTGTTTGTGCATATGTCTCTGTGTGTGGAATGCGCGTGAGTTTCTAAGGACTCTAAGCTTCATTAACATCCACCCCATCCACGAATGCACCTGTTGATTATTCTTTTTCCTTCTAAATGAAAACAATATTCACACTTGCCCATGTTTGTAATAATCTAGGTTTGATCCAAAAACCTTAATTATCTAACACTAAGACCGTTAAATCCTCAGCTTCGGTTTCGGGTTTCAAGCTTTTCTGACTCTTTGTTTTCATGGATGTTTGCATTAAATTCTTTTTTCTGATGTGTGCTCCCACTTGCTTTCCCTTAATGGTTTAATGGTTAAGGTAATCTGTCTGTCGGTTGTTTGAATCCTTGTTTGACATTTCAATTTTTTTAGTTTCTATGTAAAAAAAGAACTTTCCATTTTTAATATAGAATATTCATGTGGAACTTTGATAGAATCTTTAGATCCTCACACGAAATGTCCTGCGATATTTTGTTTTAAAAATGGCGATAAGCTAGCAGAATTGTTAGCATGTCGGGCACAACGCTTAGAGGCATTTCATTTCCTTACGTCCTGATTTCAAGTTCCATCGAGGTCGACTTAGCTTTACATTTTTTCGGGGTCGATAAAATAAATACCAGTTGAATACTGAAGGAGATGTAATCGACTTAGATCCTTCCCCGAAATCGCTAGCTTTGTGCCGAAATTTGAAATCAACATACAATAGTTGTTTTGTAAGATTTTTATCTACTCAGACGAAACCCTTCAAACTCATAACAACTGTTCATCATAATTTACCTACTCTTTTACTCTCTCTTTTACTTGTTTCAGTCATTTGACTGCGGCCATGCTGGAGCACCACCTTTAGTCGATCAAATCGACCCCTGGACTTATTCTTTGTAATCCCAGTACTTATTCTATCCGTCTCTTTTTCCGAACCGCTAAGTGACGGGGACGTAGACACACCAGCATCGGTTGTCAAGCAATGCTAGGGGAACAAACACAGACACACAACCCCCCCCCCACACACACACATATATATACGACAGGCTTCTTTCAGTTTCCGTCTACTAAATCCACTCACAAGGCATTGGTCGGCTCCGGGCTATAGCAGAAGACACTTGCCCAAGATGCCACGCAGTGGGACTGAACCCGGAACCATGTGGCTGGTTAGCAAGCTACTTACCACACAGCCACACAGCCACTCCTGCGCCTACATCCTCACTGATTTGCTTCACTTCTTAAATGATATTAAAATGACATGATATTGTATACTATTTTTCGTTCTATTTTTCTTGTTGTTATTGTTGTTTTATTGCAAAAGCTAATATATTAGGCGCAGGAGTGGCTGGGTGGTAAGTACCTTGTTTACCAACCACATGGTTCCGGGTTCAGTCCCACTGCGTGGCAACTTGGGCAAGTGTCTTCTACTGTAGCCTCGGGCCAACCAAAGCCTTGTGAGTGGATTTGGTAGACGGAAACTGAAAGAAGCCCGTCGTATATATGTATATATATGTGTGTGTGTGTGTGTGTGTGTTTGTGTGTCTGTGTTTGTCCCCCTAGCATTGCTTGACAACCGATGCTGGTGTGTTTATGTTCCCATTACTTAGCGGTTCGGCAAAAGAGACCGATAGGATAAGTACTGGGCTTACAAAAGAATAAGTCCCAGGGTCGAGTTGCACGATTAAAGGTGGTGCTCCAGCATGGCCGCAGTGAAATGACTGAAACAAGTAAAAGAGAGAGAGATATGCTAATTTAAATACAAGGAAGCTTTAGTAGTAATAAACCTTCTCAAATCTCAAGAATTTTTCTAGTAAGATTCCTACATTATATAAGATGGCACTTTTATGCAGGTTCACAACGTGTCTGAATTTCAACGCATTATACCACTTATGTCGTAGTTTGGATGTTGTGTCGCTGACAAATTATCACTGAAGCAATTTTCAGCATTGTGACCTGCAAATCTTTATCTCATTGTTTATGTCCTGATATTCTCAGTTTACTTAATTTCTTTGACATACACTCGACTATCACATGATAAGATCTAATAGTTTACATTATTTACATTATTTACAGTTGACGGATATTTGTCTCCATCTTGTTTGTTGTTAACACAACGTTTCGGCTGATATACTCTCCAGGCTTCATCAGGTGTCCTGGGGAAATTTCGAACCTGGGTTCTCATTCCTAAGGTATTTTTCGATGTTATTATTATTATTATTATTATTATTATTATTATTATCATTATTATTATTATTCAGGTCACTGCTTGGAATCGAACTCGGAATCTTTGGTTAATAGCCCACGCTCTTAACCACTACGCCATATGCCTGTGGCATAGTGATTAAGAGCGCGGGTTACTAACCCCAAGATTCCGAGTTCGATTCCAGGCAGTGATCTGAATAATAATAATAATAATAAAAATAATAATAGTAGTAATAGTAATAATAATAATAATAAATTTTTGTATTGGCCACATGGGCCCAAGAAATGGAGAATAATAATGATAATTTCCATTCATAGATAATATTTTCTTGTGTGTGTTAAAAGTTTGGCCATAACTCGGAAAACTAAATTTTCAAAGTAAACAAGAATTGTCTATTGTGATTTCATAGAAGTGATTTGGGACTGGGTAGGATTAACGAAGATTTCTAATTTTCAAAGATATTAACAGTAGAAGAAAGCGCCTTGAGCGAGAGATAAGCTTTCACAAGCTTATCTGTTGCTGAAAGCTAGATATTTTTTAATGGACACATGAGAATTCAAGAGTAAATCTGTAAAAGATGCCCCCACGTTTAAAACATTGCTCTTATCTTCACAGATTTTGTTTTATATGCTAAAGTTTTTATTGTTATACCCCCTACACGTCTTCAGCTATTCTATATATGAAAGTTAAACTCCGCAAATATTTATTGAAGAAGTTTAGCTTATTAATTAGCTACATAACGATGTTCATTTGATTGGCAACGTTCTTATGTATTTGAAGTAGACCTTACCATACATTCAGGTTCCATTTTCATATGGAAGTTGTAATTTTTCTTACACGTATTTATTTTATCATTTACATCTTTTATTGCACAGATGACTACCGAGAATGATTATGATACTTTGTATTTCCGAAGTTGTATGCTAAACAAAGACCAATATACTAACAAACAGCAAAGATCTCTGCTCTATAAAAACACTATCAAAAATTGTCATTATTATTTTATATTGTATTAGCTCTTTACTTTCACTATTTTTCCAACGGCCGTTGACTCTTCCTTACTCTCAGTATTATTCCAACGGCCGTTGACTCTTCCTTACTCTCAGTATTATTCCAACGGCCGTTGATACTTCCTTACTCTCAGCATTATTCCAACAACCATTGACACTTCTGAAACGACATTGGTCTGAGATAATCAATGCCTGCACCCGCACATATTTTTTACGATTTTGTAAGCGCGATTTCAAATATCTAGGCTTATAAGATATCAAATAGGATGACGTCAAATGCTGATAAGATTTAACACGAATGACTTAAATTTCTATTCACAAACACTTCATAAACTTGTTTCACCACGAAGTAGCCGTTTCCAGTCTTGTTTCTTTCAGCTGTGTTTTATATTGTCACAATGACTTACAGTCAATCGTGCTTGGAACTGAAATTATCTGTAGTTCTCCAAACTGATCTTTTTTCTAATACCTGTCTGAGGTCCCAAACCAAACTCCGATTCTTCCTGTTTGTAAATTAGAAAGTCTATTTCGAAAATAAAAACAAAGGCAATATATATGATTATTCTATGATTATTCTATAGGCGCAGGAGTGGCTGTGTGGTAAGTAGCTTGTTTACCAACCACATGGTTCCGGGTTCATTCCCACTGCGTGGCACCTTGGGCAAGTGTCTTCTACTATAGCCTCGGGCCGACCAAAGCCTTGTGAGTGGATTTGGTAGACGGAAACTGAAAGAAGCCCGTCGTATATATGTATATATATATGTGTTTGTGTGTCTGTGTTTGTCCCCCTAGCATTGCTTGATAACCGATGCTGGTGTGTTTATGTCCCCGTTACTTAGCGGTTCGGCAAAAGAGACCGATAGGATAAGTACTGGGCTTACAAAAGAATAAGTCCCGGGGTCGAGTTGCTCGATTAAAGGTGGTGCTCCAGCATGGCCGCAGTCAAATGACTGAAACAAGTAAAAGAGTAAAAGAGTAAAAGAGTATATATATATATATATATGTAGGCATAAATCAACATTCAAAGAAGAGAAGCAAGTCAGTGACGGATAATTCAAAACGAGTGACTAGTTTATCAACACGATTAATGATTATTCTACTTCACATCGGAAAACACTTGTCGATTGGTAGATATCAGATCGCAAGCGAGGTTCGCTAGTTTCTTTGCAATGTTACATGAATGAACGTAACATAAATTTTATCATCGTCTTTGTTTGTCTTTTTATCTATTATCCTTACTTGCTTCAGACATTATACTGCAGCGATGGTGGGGCACCACCTTGAAATGTTTTAGTCGAATGAATCGACGACATTACTTAGATTTAAAGTAGCGGTATTTATGCTATCGTTCTCTTTTGCCGATCCGCTAATTTACGGAGACATAAACACGTCAACACCGGTTGTCATGAAATAGTGGGAGGGACAAACAGAGACGCAAATAATACACACGCGCGCACACACACACATATACGACAGACTTCTTTCGGTTTCGTATACCAAATCCAGTCAAAAGATTTTAGTTGGCCTGAGATTACAGTAGAACAAATCGGCTCAAGGTAACACGCAATGGGTTTGAAAGCGAAACTATGTGGTTGGGAAACAAACGTTTTTACCACATAGCCCCTCCTAAGCCTTTTTTTTTATTTTGTGAAATCTATTCTTGCTTTACTACTGTTGTCAATCGGTTTTGTAATTTGAAGGAATTTCACCTTGTTTCTTACATATGACGTAGGAGTTCCAAGTAGAAAAAAAGGAGATTTTTTATACCTCTTTCTTTTCGCCCTCAATCAAGTTTCTAAACTGCCAGAGCTTCTCCAGACACCAAGGTGTCTGGAGAAGATGCTATCACTGAAAGAACTGCACAAAAGTGAAAAACAAAATAAGATTTAGCGTGAAAAATGACATTAATATACCAAATTTGATGTCACTCAATAAAAACTGTGACAGCAACAGAAAATACCCGACAACTTGACTGAGATATTCTACCTTATCGCCATATTCTTCTGATATAATTCATTCAGATTGTAACTTTAGTTGGTTGCTTTGCAACAGTTTCCAACGCGATTCGTTCAGCAACGACGTGAAACTGAAAATATGACTCCATGAATTTTTCGAGTCAAGACCTGATGATTACTTTCAAGGCATTCACCAGATGATGGAATATTAGCAAGAAATCGCGAACAAAGAAGAATATATTGTTGGTTGATTTGTTGAAATTGTTGATGAATAACTAAGGATTAAAATAATTGCAAAAGGGAACGAATATTTCTGACAACCCAATATTTTACAGTTTGAACTTAAAATCCTATAGAAATCAACTTTACTTGTTATTCAAAGGACAATGAAATATGTTTCTCTCATATACTGCAATTAATGTAATTTATATCTTCCATATAATTTATGGAAGCTTGTAGCTGATTGTGCCTATGCTAAAATAGTGTTTTATTGCAAAATTTCAAGGGCAATAAAGTATTAAAACAAATAAAACATTACCTTAGAAAAATTAACACTTTAGCATTATCATTGTATCTTCCAACTAATTCCAAATTCCAGTATCTCGTTCTTGTCTTTAATCTTTATTAGATCGATAAAACCTAAATGTAATGCCTAATCGTAATCCAAACTATAATCCTTTCAAAGAAGTTTCTAGTCTCATACCTAATAATAAAAATTATAAAAAGATTTCTATTTCTGCTATAAGGTTCCAATACGATTAAAGGGTGCGCATATCTAGAATTATTGCTTAATCTGCAGATACTTTGTTCGACCAGATTATAACTCCAAAATACATTGATCCTTTTTAATTATAATTAGCATCAAGACATGCATACCAGCCTGACACAAAAGCAAGCTCTTCTTTGCCATATTCACTGCAGCTGTAGGAGTTCCTGTCTCTCTGAGCTTACTAATCTTGCGTCACCTTCATTCACTCAGTCAACCAGACTTAATCATCCCCTTCCTTTAGTCATCCATATGTTGCACCAACCTCACACCCCGCATTAAATACGTTAAGATTTTACCTAATTCCCCCATCGGCATTTCTCACAACGTCAAATTTATTAAAGAAGCACATTATTATCCATAGCAACAGTGTAAGTTAAAGAATTTTAATGTCTTCTTTGTGTATGAAACAATTTTTTCTCTGCAAATATGCAATTGTAATTGTTTAATTAATTATAGCTTATATTGTAATAATACTTAAACGATAAAACTCTTCACATATCTCACTAACAATCGATGCAAAATGCCAGACGGAATACTCTTTCATGTAAAATTTAGGAATGTAGTAGTAAAACTACATTCAATATAGAAGTGAATTATCTCCCTGAATCTGCTTCAGTATTCGTATTTGTCATAATAAAATTTAAAGACTTGTTGAAAGGGACAAGGACATAATCTCGCCAAAGAAGGCTATTTTAGTAACTATGTAGTTTGATATAAAATCTCTAAGCAAGAACTATGAGCCTTTATCCTTGAATCTTATTAACAATGTATGGCACTATTCTCACAGTCACTGATAAAGAATACAATCTATGCAGGTAAGACTGCATGCGTAAGAATTTCAATTTGAAATGACGCGATTTCCAATTCAAACTCACAGTTCGAAACCCTTGAGCAAGTGTCTCTAACTATAGATTTTGGTTTATGAAAACCGTTGAGTGCAATTTACAAGACATAGTCTCTGTGTTAACCTATAAAATGACCGTTTCTGTCCGTGGACAGTAGACACAATCCATCATCTATTTTAGCACGAATGCTTAATACTTGATGTTTTCAATGTACCATTTACATGCATTCGGAGCTTGGCTAAGGATAGTCTGTTTTTTTTTTCTTCTAACTAAACGATTACAAAACAGGACGACAGAGAATCTCTGCTACATACTGTAATACTGTAATTGGGTACAAAGGACCTGAATTATAAGCAGCAGAGAACATTTTATCAAATAATAACAATATATTCTTTTCTACTGAAGGCACGAAATTTTTAGGGAAGGGGAGGGAGGCAGTCGATTAGATCGACCCCAAAATGCAACTGGTAATTAATTTATCGACCCGAAAGGACGAAAGGCAAAAATCAATTTCGGTGGAATCTCTACTCAGAACGTAGCGGCAGACGAAATACCAATTTATTTACTACCCACAAGGGGCTAAACACAGAGAGGACAAACAAGGACAGACAAACGGATTAAATCGATTATATCGACCCCAGTGCGTAACTGGTACTTATTTAATCGACCCCGAAAGGATGAAAAGTAAAGTCGACGTCGGTGGAATTTGAACTCGGAACGTAGCGGCAACGAAATACCGCTATACATATCGCCCGGTGTGCTAACGTTTCTGCCAGCTCGCCGCCTTAAATATTAACATATTTCAACAGTTTTTTTTTTCAATTCAGTTTAACGTAGGAGCAAGTATTTCTTTTCTACTATAGACACAAGGCGCAAAATTTTTAGGGGGTGGGGTTAGTCGACTGGTACTTAATTTATCGACGCCGAAAGGATGAAAGGCAAAGTCGACCTCAGCGGAATGTGAACTCAGTACGTAAAGATAGACGAAATACCGCAAAGCATTTCGCCCGGCGTGCTAACGTTTCCGCCAGCTTACCACCTTTTCTGAGACCCTCCCCCCTTCGGTCACTACACAGACCATGGGATTGCACCTAGAAAGTTACCCTCCCAGGCACAAGTCCGGGAAAGATTGTTTATGGAAGACCAGCAGTCGCCCATACATACCGGCCTCCCCTCTTCACACCACCAGTATTATCCAAGGGAAAGGCAACGGGCGATATAGCGCGGCACCTGTGACGTCGCAACACATTTCTACAGCTAAGTTAGCTGGATCAACTTGAAATAATGTGTCGGAACTTTTCGGTTTGAACGGCAGTTTTTAACATAGTTTCTAGGTAACTAAAAATTTTTAAACTTCGTATACTTGTAGAATGTGTAGAATGTTTATAAAATTCTATAGTTTGTAAGATATTTGTTGTTGTTTTTCTTCAATTTCTGCAATTCCAACCAATCACTGACGTCTATTGAGGTAAAAACATTCTGTGCCGTATGAATATGTCCCTTGTTTAAGAAACAGATTGGGTTTATTTACATTCGTGAAGAAAAAAAGATACCTTTCCCCCACCCCTAACCCTAACTAACCTAAAACAGATTGAAATGCAATAGATCGATACTAGCGTCATAATTATGGGTGACAATTTCACATGACACCGCTAGAAAAAACTGCCGTCCAAACCGAAAAGATCCAAAGTGTCTTGCTCAAGAACACAACACACAGCCCGGTCCGAAATTCGAGCTCACAACCTCACGATCGTAAGCTCGAAGCTCTAACCACTGAGCCTTATAGGAGCAAGTATTTATTATACAAACTAAACTATGTGTTTCGCGATCGATACTAACGAAAGTTTAGTTTAGTATGTATGTCAAAGATGTTTCTCTCATCGTCTGTGTTGATCATAAAATATGCAAAACAGAGAGAAATGGTTAAACTAAAAGTAGATAAGGCAAAATAATTTTTTTCTTGAGTTAAATGTGGCATTAGAGAAACCCACAGTGAAATAGTCAATATATTTTGAATTGTAAAATTAGTTCTGTCTATAGGTAGACATATGTATTTACTCACTCTGCTTTGATACGAGTCACCTTCCGTTCTGTAATATAATTTTATTTCCAAACTTTGACTGGAAATACACATTATGAGGTGGCAATGGGGAACTGACAGAAATTATTTAAATGCCAATGAAACACTTTACAGTCATTAGGTAGATCAGAACAAAGCAGACACGATGTACAAATGCATTTTTGCAGGCTTGTTATGGTCACTTTATATTACCAAGAGAACACAATTAAGATTGGTATATGAGATAGATCAGTCGATGCTGTAAATAATAAATAAAGCTGACACTGAAATTGTTTCAATCAAGATCGATGTGATACGACGTGGCATCAAGTCCAATTTGAGAAAATTGTCCAACTATAATCTAGCTTTTGATATAAAATGGCAAGGATATTGCCGGAAGCATACAACTAAAGGTGGCAAAATTCTCCTAGTTAACTTTAACATCTTCATGGCGTGGAATTAACATTTTATAAATATGAAAGATTCTAGGAAGCATTTTTACACCTCATGTATGTTAATATCAGACACAGAATTTAAAATGGGATAAAATTGTTTCTAGTAGACATTAATTATCTTCTTGCTGGATACTTCATACTATTACAGTAATTATGTAGTTTCTAGACGAACTCTAGTCATGGTAAAAGTTTCGACTCCGGATTTGATAGCCAGCAATTAAATATGCATATAATGTAAAAGTGTAAATGGACAGGTCATAGGCAAATAACAGAAAATGTTGCTAACATCTCCGTTGAACCATTGTAAAGTTATAAAATTATGAATTGACAAGAATTTTTGTCTCCACTCCCCTGACGAAGGAGAGTATATTGATCGACTCTCCCTCTATATCCCTCTATCACTCCCTCAGTCTGTACGTCTCTCTCTCTCTCTCTCACTCTCTCTTTCTCTCTGAATATATATATATATATATATATGCACATAAATGCATATAAATACATACATACCTCGCTATATATGTACGCACACGCACACACATTCTTTTATTTGTTTCAGGCATTTGATTGCGGCCATGCTGGAGCACCGCTTTTTAGTCGTGGAAATGGATTCCAGGACTTATTCTTTGTAAGCCTAGTACATATTCTATCGGTCTCTTTTGCCGAACCACTAAGTTACGGGGACGCAAAGACACACAAACATATATAGCCCGTCGTATATATATATATATATACGACGGGCTCCGTTCAGTTTCCGTTTACCAAATTCATTCACAAGGCTTTGGTCCACCCGAAGCTATAATAGAAGACACTTGTTCAAGTTGCCATGCTGTGGGATTGAACCCGGAACCATGTAGCTGGTAAGCAAGCTACGTTATTTCTTAAAACTTTGCAACGATGGCGTTATAGAGAGGGTACAAACAAGGACAGACAAACATAAAACTGGTGAAGTAGCTTTTACGAATGAATTGAAATTATGAACATTCAAAAAAAATTATAAAAATAATGATAGACGTTGTTTTACACAATGTGATGCTTGAAGGAAAGGCGTCTAACCACCAGGGTAGAACTTTTGCTTTTTTTCCCGGCTCCACTTCCTTGGTGCCAATCACTCCCAGCTTTCTTACAACAAGCTTCCATCTTTTTCCGAATCTCTCTCGTGACAGGTACCTCTTTTCCAGCCTGATTTTACTATTGAGGTCGTAATTAAAAAAGTTGACCAACCCCTGGCCGGATACAAAGGTACCCGTCACTATTCCTTTCACACGTGTCTTCCATACCGTTTCTTTTAATACCACGCAGAAAAAAAAATGGGCTTCCCTCTCCCCACTAAGGGAAGGAGGCGGCACGATCCCGACGATAGACTCAGCTGATCGTTGTACTCTTCCTATCGATGCCAATAGGCCAATAGTTGCTCTGTGAAAACTATCAGTCCCTTTAATTCCGGACATTCCATAAATGCCTGCAAGACGGTTTCCCTGTCCTGCCCGCACCTGGGACATGTCGGCGACACGGTATTTCCGTGCCTTGACAGTTTGTCACGAACAGGTAACGCCGCACGGAAGCACTGCAAAGCCAGGAATTTATGGTAATTATCCAGATACCCCAAACGTCCGTTCTCCTGAACAGGTTGACCAACTGATTTTCATCGTAGCCTATGGTCTCCCACAAGGCATTTTCGAACATAAATTCCACTAACCTGCTATAAAAAATCTGCGGGCCGCCATACAGAAAGTACGTAAGGGCCTCACCATGATCCAGCTTCCCGCTCCTCGCGAACAACTCGGAAAAGTGTTTGTAAAGCGCCTCACATGTCTCGTCCCGTCCGTCGACCGAACTCCCATTGTCATCAATCAGAGACCTAATTGTGGCATCATTGCCACGCTGGATTTCTACCGTAAGGCCCATCCGGTAACATAAAATCCTTCATGGTCATGGGCTCGCACTTTAGCCCGAACTCGACATCCCTCATGTTTTGCTTTGAGGTGACGGTCCAAGGCTGTTCTCACTGCCAAAATGTGGGATGCAGATCCCAAACACAACGCCTCCTCTAAGTCCTTAACTAGTTGCCTTTCTACTCTGGCCTTGTCTAGTCTTGTCAGACTCAAAACGAATGGCTCTCTTAAGGGCGAACCACCAACGGTTATTAACCACGGAGCCGTTATCGCCCTCTGTACTAATTCCTTAATGTGGCTACGGTATGACTCGCAAGTCAAAATAGACTTGTTTAGCTTCTAGTAACCGGATCCTATCTTAACTGCGCTGTATATGTTCAGCCTACACTTAACCATCCTATGGTCAGTGAAGGACACATGCACAAGCTATGGAAAGCTGAAGTTAAACTTATATCTAGTTCTTATTCCTATCCTATCAAAGTAAGACTTGAACCATCCGGCGTTATTCATCCAGGTCTACACTGGGACGTTCCGATGGTCAAGCCTGTACTGATCTGATAGCTGAAGTCGCTTAAGTAGATCTACGAAACGTGAGTTCATTTTCCTATCGCTTGAGCCTACGCTATCGATGCGCGCATTATCGATAGCGCTGTAGTCTCCTAACACCACTAGTGTCTTCGATGTCACGAGAAAGTTCTCCAGGCGCCGATAAAAATCGGTTTGTAATCCTCTAGCACAGAGTGCGTAGATTCCGATCAACCTGAAGGCCTTACCGCTGTGTGTCATATCAAGGACGACCAACTAACCTTCGGGGTCCTCATAGACTATACTTGTTTGCAGAGCCAAGCCTTGCCGACGAGTACTACTACGCCTCATCGACCTCCGGTCTGGCTAGGAGACATGACTTTCTCATAGATGTTCAGGTGGGGCGAAAAGGCTTGTAGACTGTCCAGCTTAGCCTAGGTAGCAACCATCACATGTATATCATGTGATCTGAGGTCGTCGAGGAAACAGGCATGTTTCCACTTCGAGCTCAGACCACGCACATTCAAGCACCCCAAGTTAAGCAAAGCCACAAAACAAGGGGAAAAAAGCAAGGGTTCTACTTACCCTTGACTGGTGATGTTGGGGCTGATCTCACCACACGTGCGATAGCCCCTCGCTTCTCTTTTAATTACCCTAATAGGGTTGCCATCGTTCTAATACGTTTAGGACGCCCCTCCTTCAGTTGCCTGTATAGTGTTTCCCCTATCCAGACACAACTCTCTTTCATATCCCTATGTTGCGGGAAAAGTTCCATCGTATGGTGATTTTTAATGACCTCTTTCAAATAGCTGTCTTTTGTATTATACTCAATCTGTATTTTTTTCTTCTGTTTTTACTTTACTTGGGGGATGGGGTGGGTTTTTTTGTTATCTGTGATGACGTACTGTTGTTTTCTTTTCTAGGGAATGTGGATGCGGAAGTCACGAACTGTCGTAAACTCCCACTCGGCCACCTCCATGGTGTCGTCTGGGGGAGTCGCATTTTCATTATCACTGGGTGCCTCATGTTTCAAAGGGTGGAGGTTTGTTATTGTTGGGTCTTGTGTATACAGGGGATGGGTATTTTTGTTTGTTTGTCGGCTGCCGCAACAACAGAGGGTGTGGCAGAATTTTTCCTGGTGTCTGTACAACGCTGTCTTTTTTTTTCGTTTTTCTTCTTTTTGCTTCCTTACTTCACAATTCAAAAGAAAGTGGCCCTTTTTCAACATTCATAACAAGTGAGTTTCTTCCCTTAGACTTGTATCCGAAGGGCCACATTCTCCCCCACTAGTACCCGATCCGGAAGCATTTCAATATCTTCCGGTGAATAATAGCTGAAATGCTCTGTCCCAGTCAATTCTGGTGTGCAGAGCATGTAGTTTGTAGAAACTTAATTTTCTTCTGCCTGTTAAACATTAGTGCGGCCATCACCTCCCTTGAATCGACTTCTGGTTGCACTTCAGTCACCTTTACAAGGGAAGTGCACCTCACCATGTAGGTTGGTAAAAGTGCCATCTCTTCAGTTTTCAGAGGACTCACCGAGTAGCCGTTGGCCAATTCCTCGCCAGCCTCCTTGCCTCTTACGCTGTCCTAATCTGGACAACCACCGTCCCATATCTACTTCCTTTCGCTATTAGCCCTTTCTATTTTTTCGATCTCCATCTGTTCCAACTTCCTGCTCTCCACTGAGTACATATTGTAAGTAATGGTCTTCTTTTCCATATTTTCCATAACCCGTTTCGTGGGTAATTACTTTACGTCACCGCCCACCTTATGTGTTATCTTATTCAGCTCCTTCAGTCCGGCTAGGTTCACATCCCTTTTCTTCACCTCTGCAGCATCAGCAAAACTCTTTACTCTTTCCGAATGCTCGTCCATTCTATTTACCACCTTAACGAGCTCCTCCTCCGCTGAGGACAGCTCACACTCGCTAAGGTCTGAACACATTTTTTTCAACTGATATAACTTCTAGTGACAAACCGCTGCCAAGCAGCACAAAAAGTTCCGTTCGTCTCGTCCAACTCGTCAAAAATCAACACAGCGAATAGACCGACGCATGCGCAGTAAGCAAGCTATTTACCACACCACCACTCCTGCGCATATATATATATATATATATATATAGGGAGAGTTTACGAAACAAGACAACAAAAGACGAAGGCAGGTGGTGTACAAAACAAACAGATGTATTAGTATAACGCTCATGAATAGAAAAAGTCTTTTACGTTTCGAGCCTACGCTCTTCTCCATAAAGGGACACGGAAAAAACAAGGAGAGAAACAAGGAGAGAAAAATGTGTGCAGTGGCTAACGATCTATCATATATATATATATATATATATATATACTCTTTTACTCTTTACTCTTTTCAGTCATTTGACTGCGGCCATGCTGGAGCACCGCCTTTAGTCGAGCAAATCAACCCCGGGACTTATTCTTTGTAAGCCCAGTACTTATTCTATCGGTCTCTTTTGCCGAACCGCTAAGTGACGGGGACGTAAATACACCAGCATCGGTTGTCAAGCAATGCTAGAGGGACAAACACAGATACACAAACACATACACACACATACACACACATACACATATATATATATATACATATATACGACAAGCTTCTTTCAGTTTCCGTCTACCAAATCCACTCACAAGGCTTTGGTCGGCCCGATGCTATAGCAGAAGACACTTGCCCATGATGCCACGCAGTGGGACTGAACCCGGAACCATGTGGTTGGTTGGGAAGCTACTTACCACACAGCCACTCCTGTAATATATATATTACTTGTTTCTCTCGATAAGCTGCGGCCATGCATAGGCAACGCCTTGAAGAATTTTAGTCGACCTAATCGAATCCAGCACTTAGTTATTGTAATGTCGTACTTAATCTATCGGTCTTATTCGCGAACCGCTAAGTTACGGGGGCGTAATTACACCAGCACCGTTTGTCAAGTTGTGTGGGGGAAAACGGTGAGACACAAAGACACACTCACAAATGAGATGACTTGATAAGTTTTGCAATTCCGTAAATAATAATATTTTATAAGCTTAAAGTTTATAAGCAATCACCGTATATTAAATAAGGTAAATTGTATAATATGGGGGCACATAAGCTCTCGACGGAAAAATATGGGTTTTCCGTACGCGTGTGACTCAAACACACACCTGTATAATTTGTAGCAAACTTGTCGCCAAAACATAGGTGTGTGAGTCGAGTACCATGCGTACAGAAAACCCGCTTTTTCCATCAAAGGCTTATATACCCGGATATTAGACTATTTTATTTAGTTGAACGCTTATAAGCTTTAAGCTTATACAATATCATTAATGTGTGTGTGTATGTGTGTTTATACGACGGGCTTCTTGCAGCTTCCGTCCACCAAAACCACTCACGAACCTTTAGTCAGCCCCAAGCTATTATAGAGTACATTTACCTATGGTGCCGCACAGTGAGACTGATGACTTCTCAGTCACACATCATTTTATTTTAACCACTTCTACTGCCTTCCATATTGCAGGGTAGTTTAATTTTATTCTATATTTCGTTGAGGAGGCAGGAGTAATTTTTTAGTGTACGAGGTAATACTTATAAGGCAAGCTCCAATCCTACGTATGTCAATTGTATTTTCGAAAAATATTCCTCTCCGCATCTCTGTTATATAGATAAGTTTACACATCAGATAAAATCAAATAAAGTAGTGAACAGCCATACATTCACCCACCAATCGAATAATAAGATTCTCCACCAGACAATGAAATTCGTTAAGCGTCTCTCACAGAAGCTGAAAGTAGTTTTTTTTGCGCAGGTGTACTATTCTACAAAATTGTGAAATTCAATACCCCCAACGACTGTCGGTAGCTCTTTATAATCAAGAATATGACGAGTGTCGTTTTAGTTTTAATTCGGTATTCAGAATATTTATGGCATTTGTTTATGTTACACAATATATATTCCGATAATTAATCCGAATCTTTATATTCTGAGTTCATGTCAATTTTAACATTCATTAAATGCTCAGGGCGATGTCATTATCTAGCTCCTCCTTTTAAAATAGTTTGCTTTGCTCTTAATTTTTTCTGTCATTCCCAATCGCGACTTCTCTCCTGCTGCTTTTCATTCGGTTGTGTAACTCACGTCTCCTATTCTTTGTGTGAAGTAAAAGAACATATTTATTGTCAACATAAATCAGGTGAAATATAAATGTTCGCAACGCTGTTTCATTTTTCTGTACTCTGATAGTTTCTATATAACACACAAAAACTTAATGGCTACATAAACTCAATGATAATATGATAACCATGACATGTATCGATAAGGGTACAGAGACATGCGTCAACACTTGATAGAAGTAGAATTAACTGGGAAAATAAATGTTTTAACATTGACTTTTTGCATAAGCTTAAGATCAAAACGAGTGATTAGAGACAAAATCGTTGTCCTAAGCACACACTGAGTGCTACACGTCAATCTCCACCGTATATTTTACATTGAACAATAAATAATTAGTCCAACACCCTAACAAAAGAAATCATGTAAGCGATAACTGAATTATTTTATCTCCTCTTTCTTTCAGTATTTAGAGTGCGGCCAAGCTGGGGCACCTCCTAGAAGGGTTTTGAAGAAAAGATAGATGTTAGAGCTTGTTTGTAAGCTAGGTACTTAATCTAATCTCTCTTTTGTCGAACCTCTAAGTTGCGGTACGTACGCAAACACCGGTTATCAAGTGGTGGTGGGAACACACACACACATATATACAGTGCATTCAGTTTACATTTGGCAGCTTGCGTAGCAGGAAAAGCAAATTCATTATTCCATTCAAAAATATAAGTGCGTTAAAAATCAAATCATCAACTAGATTGCGTCTATGTGATATCAGTTTACTCAAAGTAATCATCCTCCCCTCCCACTATAACCTCAAGACGGCTTCGAAACCTGGTGCAGGCGTTCTTCACTGAGCAGATCTTTAAACAACTCTGTGATCTTGGTTCCAGGCTCGAAATTGATGTTGCAGGCAGGGTTGTCGGTGTCTTTTTCAACCACACCCAACACAGTAATCCATTGAATTAAAATCGAGGAAATTAGGAAACCAGGAATTAGGCTGGTGACGTCGTAGACATTTTCTGACCAAGAGGCTAAATCCTACTACCACACATATGACTTTCCAGCAACAACCCTCGCCAGCCAAAGATTGACCATAGTCTATAGATGCTTCACATGACCGTCTTGAGCCTAAGGCCATTTCCAGCAGTTGCCAGACTATTTCCGGCTTGTGGATGCAGTCGGAATACCTCGCTGCGTCCCTTCTTGTTAGCCCTGTTAGCCAGCGTACCTTGTTGTCCCTTTCGTTGTCACCTTGCAACTATATATGTCTCTGTAGTGGTGTACACAGAGTACTAAGCAGTTGTCATGATGACAGTATTTGATACTCGGCACGAAGCATCATGCTACATGTAATTTTTTTCCAATATTCAGACACCTTTCAGTCCTCCATGAACTTTTTATCAGCTTTAACTTTAATCTTTAAGATCTCAAATGCCATTATGACCCCGAACACAACAAGCTGTTCCTGAAAAGAAATGTGACATGCACGAACACTCAACATACGACGGGGTACCCAAAAGAAGCCGCAATTTTGCAATCTCCATTTGTAACAATGCATTGGTGCAGACGGGTCCTCCACTGTTCCAACAGTCCCGGAACTCGTGCGAAATTATATCCTTTTAACGCCTCCGTCATTTTTTCTTCGCCACTTCCACATCTACAAAACGTTTTCTGTTAAGGACATTTTTCATTCGGGAGGACAAAAACTATCGCAGGGAGAAGGATGGGGTGAATTGGGAGAATTAGTTAGTGGGGGGTCACGCTATTTTTAGTCAAAGACTGTCTCACACACAAGCAGTGTGCGCAGGCGAATTGCTGTGATGAAAAAGTCACTCCCAGCTTTGCTACAGGCCGGGGTGTTTACATCTCACCGCATCTCGCAAATTCGTCAGAATTGCCAAGTAATATGTTTAGTTAACAGTTTGACCAGGTGGAACAAATTATGTGTGGACAATACTTTTCGCATTACTGTTCTATATTTAATAGATGAGAAATTATGTACATTATTTAAATTATTTACATAATATACATTTGACAGATATTTATCCTCACCCTGTTTGTTGTTCGCACAACGTTTCGGCTGATATACCCTCCAGCCTTCATCAGCTGTCTTGGGGAAATTTCGAATCATGGAGAAATTCGAAATCTCCCCATAACACCTGATAAAGGCTGGAGAGTATATCAGTCGAAACGTTGTGTTAACAACAAAGAAGATGAGAACAAATATCCGTCAAATATAAATAATGTAAATAATGTACTTTTCGCATCGATGAAACAAATCAACATCGTCTTGACATTGGTCTTCACTTGACGCGCTTTTTGGCGATGTGTTGATATTCAATGACTCCATTGGCGTGATTGCTGCTTCGTTTTGCGGATCGTAGCCATAGCAGCGACTTTCGTCACCAATGATAATCTTTGAATAAAGGTTCGTATCAATTTCCAACTGTTCTTTCAGTTCGCAATACTCATTCACTCGTGGCTGCCTTTGATCTTCCATGACCAGCGAGGCACAAATTTAGCTGCAACTCATTTCATTCGCAATTCCTAGCTAAAAATTCGTTGGCACGAGATCAAGGACACACGAGTCATATCAACAAGTTAGGTCCTCTAAGATCAGTTCATGAATTTTCGTGATGTTTTCATTTGTTCTGGAGGTCAACGGTCGCCCTGAACGGGGCTGGCCTTCAGGCGAAAAGTGACCATTCCTAAAGCTTGAAAGCTACTTGTAAACTTGTGTTTTGCCCATAGCAACGTCCTTGTAAGCTGTTTGAAGCATGACAGCTGTTTTGTCGCCGTTTTCCACACCAGAGAACAACATTGCACCGAAACACGCTGTTCCATTGTTTCTGCCATCGCAGAAATCGGCAAACAGGGGAAAAGCACTGAAAAACGAAGACACATCACGTAACTCAATGAGAAAATGACGACGACGGTATGTAGTCGATTGCCTGAAGGTTGCATCAAGTTGGTTCTAGCGTCGGAAGCCTGAACTACAACAGGCTTGTCCCACGGAGAACGTTTCCGATTCCTCTCTGGTACCCCCTCGTATATGGTGGAAATCAATTATTGACGAGTTAGACTTGATCTTAAACTCAATAAGACCGTCCAAACGTTGCTGGAGACCAAGAATTTCTTGTGCGTGAATTTGCTTTGGGGAGATAAAGTGCTGCACAGCACTGAAACCACTTTTCAGAATAATCAGCAATAAAACAAATAAAACAACAGAGGTTGAGACGACTAGGAGCCGATTGCACTTTACTGGTTTTTATAGAAAATTACATTTCGAGGAAAGAAGTTCCAACGAGAACTAGTAGTGATTCCCTCCCAGTGGGTCACATTCACACACCAATTAAACCGTAATAGAATTGCAAGGGTCGCTAAAGGCCCAGTAAACGCAATTAATAGCACAAATATAAATGATACTAACTAGTAATGATAATAGCTATCCAGATGGAGTTAGTTAGTTAATTTGGCTCAAAAGCAAATAGCAAGGCCATGTAGGGGGACATGGAGTTAAGTACAGGGTGGTGTTCATGTAAAGAGTTCAGGCCACTTGAGGTCCAGGGAGGCTTTGAACAAAGCGGTCGTCGGCATCTTCACCATCTCGTCTGGCAGCTTGAATATGAATAAAAGTAGGGATGTAGTGAACACATCAAGTAAAGCTTTATAGAATTGTCTGCTTTTAGACTTCAACGTGTACTGCAATTGATTTAATTTAAAACAGGTAAATACAAAAATAATCTATCATATCAAAAGGCACTAAGACACGCAGTAGAAACACGTGTTGGAATATAAAGAAAAATGATTTAATAAATAAATTCTGAAGAAATGATATATTTATATATTTAAACATCACATACACACACACATATGTAGATGTGTGTATATATATTAAAAGAAAGCAAATATATATGTATATATTATGCGTGATATTCCTGTTTTTGTTGTTTCATCCGAAAGCCACGTTGATGAATGCATATAATTCATTATTTTTCTATACTCTAGATTATTTCAAACACAGCAAATTATTTTCTTAATTAGTTCGACTTAATTATTACCATGATAAGGACAAGAGACATTTTTATATCTCACATTCATCTGTTATTATCTTAAGAAATATGTAGTGGTAGATATTACCTTCGACGGAATTTGAACTCAGGCCAAAGGAAGACGAAATAGATAAATGCAATTCAGCACCTTCAAGAATATTATTAATATTTACTAAGGTTCAGGCGGCGAGCTGGCAGAAACGTTAGCACGCCAGGCGAAATACTTAGTATTTCGTCTGTGGCTACGTTCCGAGTTCAAATTCCGCCGAGGTCGACTTTGCCTTTCAACCTTTCGAGGTCGATTAAATAAGTACCAGTTACGCACTGGAGTCGATATAATCGACTAAATTCGTTTGTCTGTCCTTGTTTGTCCTCTCTATGTTTAGCCCCTTGTGGGTAGTAAAGAAACAGGTATTTCGTCTGCCGCTACATTCTGAGTTGAAATTCCGCCGAGTTCGACTTTGCCTTTCATCCTTTCGGGGTCGATAAATTAAGTCCCAGTTACGTACTGGGGTAGATGTAATCGATTTAACCTCTTTCTCTGTCCCTGTTTGTCTCCTCTGTGCTTAGCCCCTTGTGGACAGTAAAGAAATAAGAATCGTTAGCACACCAGGACGAGCTGGTAGAATCGTTGGCACGCTTAGCAGCTTTTCGTCCGTCTTTGCGTTTTGAGTTCAAATTCTGCCGAGGTCTATTTTACTTTTCATCCTTTCGGGGAGGACAAAATGAGTATCATTCGAATGCTGGGGTCGATGTAATCGACTAACCACTCCCATCCCCACTCGAAAGTCTTCGCCTTGTACCCAAATTTGAAAACATTATTAATATTTTATATAAATGCATAAGTGCAAACTAAGCAAACTCGCTCCCATTGTGTTTAGATGATAATTCAATATGAAATTCTTTGAATACTAGCAAAACTAATATATTATGGAGTAGGAAGTAGATCTGAAGAAAATGATATTCCATTTATCTTTTGTGAGTTCAGCACATGCAGTTCTAAGCACAAGTACAAATCTTATAATATTATATATTAGGAGAGTGCTAATAGAAAATATCATCGATTAAGATTCGTTTCTTCCTAGTTACTTCTATCTACATTCATAGACATATACACGTACAAAATGGCAGTCTATACCAATACAACATATGTCTTATGACTAAAACAATTAAAATTTTCTGATATTTTCAAAGAGCAATTCGGAGCTTATTACTCTTTTGCTCTTTTACTCTTTTACTTGTTTCAATCATTTGACTGCGGCCATGCTGGAGCACCGCTTTTAGTCGAGCAAATCGACCCAGCGACTTATTCTTTGTAAGCCCAGTACTTATTCTATCGGTCTCTTGTGCTAAGTGACGGGGACGTAAACACACCAGCATCGGTTGTCAAGCAATGCTAGGGGGACAAACACACACATACAAACATATACACGCACACATATATATTTATATATACATATATACGACAGGCTTCTTTCAGTTTCCGCCTACCAAATCCACTCACAAGGCATTGGTAAGCCCGGGGCTATAGCAGAAGACACTTGCCCAAGATGCCACGCAGTGGACTGAACCCGGAACCATGTGGTTGGTTAGCAAGCTACTTACCACACAGCCACTCCTGCGCCTATTACCTTTCTAAAAGAAAGAAAAATGAAGATTCCTTTAACATAAACATCACATCACACACACACACACACACACACACACACACACACACATATAGCGCACGTGATGTGTTTCAATGACTTCATATCTCAAAGGCTAGGATCTGTTTATCTCAACAATTTTCAACGTATTTAAAGAAGCAAACATTAAAAAATATCAAAAGACTATAAATGCTGTGGTTCCCTAGCTGGGCATTCAACCAGTGAACATAACCATAATCTAATTACTAGATTCATTTATTTTCTTAATGTTTCACAAATATTGTTAAGGCAGCATTTTGGTGTGACTTATTACTCTTTTGTTGCAATTAATTTTGAACACCATTACACAACCACATATACGTATATAAATATATATACACATGTATGTGTGTATGTATGTATGTATAGATGGATGGATAGATAGATAGGTAGATAGATAGATGATATATACGCATTCAGTTTTTGTCTGAGTGCTTCAGTACCAAGGATTACCTAATACGAAAACAGTAATATTGATTACAAGGTCAATGCTTTAATAGAGATAAGATCTGGATATTTTCGAGTTGATCGGATATTTTATAGTGCTGATATTCATGTCATCAACTTCGACAAATAAAAGGTAACGTCAAATCCAATGTACTTTGATGTCAAAGCACAAAGGAAGAAAATTAAATAGTATAATTCATTTACTTTTGTCCTTGTATATATCTACCATCTCGCTATACTCTGCAAGCTATTACTATTGATTTCTGACATAGAACATTTGATCAAAGATATAAATTTCCAAGAGTAAATCCAAGTCGATTGAATAGAATCTTTTATCCAAAAAGTGACTCAAATTATGTAATATCACTATAGTTACACTCCTTATAACACTATAATGCCATAATTCTCTAGACTTCTAGATTTCAATATGTAATTTCTACACCTTTATTTTTCTAGTATTTTTCTAGTCATCTCCAATTTTTTTCAGTGGTATTTTCCCATAGTTAACCCTGTTAAGCCGCGTCTTAGAAACGAGCAAAACCTCCTCTGCTATACGCACTATGGTTTCATTCGATCAGGTTCGGGCAAGCTTTTCATTCTGTGCAGTTTCAACCACGAAGGTTCTAAAAATTGCTGTATCCTATAAATGACATCAATAAAACCAATATCTCTTGATATGTTCCGTTTCTTTTGTCTACTGAGTCTACCAGTAACCCAAATTATATTAAGTGTTTTCAACATATTTCAGGTTTATTGTTCTAAAGTCTAACACAATATTTTTTTATAAAGGTTTCAATATTTTATTGTGGGTTGACTTCCTCATGAGTGTATATATATATATATATATATATATATATATATATATATATATATATATATATATATACACATATATATATAATATATATATATCAAATCGAATGATAAAATGCATTTACAAGAGCATGCTGTTCAGTCACTGAATAATTATAAATATACCGTTATCTGAAGACTATACACCGCTAATAACAATATTAAAATCATTGTTGCAAGATGTTGTAAAATATTTTATAGTTTCACATAGAAAGAGAAAAGTATTCAAAATATAATTAGATATTATAAGCATTAGTTTGAGACAGAAAAACGCATTAAGTCTGTTTCCCTTCTCCATTACAAGTTGTTGCTTACAATGTATCATAAGATTTTACGCAAGAAAAGTAAATTCAACAGTTTATTCATAAATAATATAATATTCGTTTCATACATTTCTAGTGAAATATTGCAGTAAAATAAAAATTAATTAGTTCATCATTTAATACAACTTTTTTTGAAAAATCATAAGGAAAATAACATTTTGACGCCATTTCGGGAAAACATTAATTGTATAACATTTTCAATAATCCGGCTTATTGTCTGATTTTATCATATACAGCCGTAAATATTTAACAAAATACGTTTTTTGAATTACTCTTTCAATCCTCCCAACGGCCACAAATTTCGCACACAAACGAGATGTTGTCCCGATGTTATGGAAAGTGACTTTAGCTCAATATGTCATGCCGTGGAGCCGAACTCAAAACATCATGATTAGAAAATCCGTCTGAATCCTTCTATTATAGCGTTCCCTTATAACAATTAAAATCCCCAAAACAGACACATTTCCAAGTTTGCTCATGTAAACCCCACAAAAGACCACGATTGCCCCGATCTCTATGACAAGTGCCCACTGCACTTTATCTACACTCGATCTAGAAGCGATGCTTAGAATAAGCCCGTTCAGAAGGGCCATTCATGTTACATTTACCCACCTCCTTCCCCTCACATACTTTTTCAAGTAAAACTTCAAAGAATTTATTGAGAGCTTGGCTAAAGAGGCAAGTGTCTATCTTCAGTCCTTTAAACCTGCAACACCACACAACCTCTTTCACTAAGTTTACCAGACAAAGAAACAGTGTCTGCCCCTTCCCAGTCAATACATACAGAGGAAACGAAAGTGGACACACTTGGCGAACCGAATGTATGCATGATATCGAAAGGTTTCAATAGGTAACCATTCACCCAAACTACCGCGAAGATTTTGCTGTACATTGCAAGGACCCAGCCCAGGAAAACGTTACTGAAACCGGCCGCCTTAAGAACGGCCGCCATGTATTAGTAGTCGACGCTAACAAAGGTTTTAGAGTGATTCACATTGATCAAAGGCCCACCCATGGCAGTATCTTTACCCACTCTGTGTAAGATGCATCGCATGAAGTGGAGGTTCTCGTGGATGTATCTGCTAGTGATTGCGTATGTTTGCGTATGACCAATCAGTTCCCCGACGACAAACACTAACTTCTTTCAAAATTTTGAAATATGTGCTCAGCAGCTTTATGGGTCTAACATTTTCTATTTCATGCCCCTTGCTTGGAACCTTTCTCATCAGTGCCACCGCTGCTCGACTCACAGAATTAGAAATTTTCCTGTTCTGTTACCACCTGTGGTAGATATCGACTAAAAAGCCACGAAACAAGTCTAGCATATAAAAGCAAAACTCGTAGGACACACCATAAAAACCGGGCTAAACAACCCATGATCGCATCCCGTATTTCCGCGGCTTTTATCGGCATTTCGCAACACCCCGACCCCTTGCCTAAAGTCGTGGTATGCTGACAAGGTAGGCACTGAAATTCATCCGGCATTCCAGACTGCCATTTGTCTCAAAAAGTTCAGCAAATTGAAATGCTGTACAGTTCTTCTCGTACTCGAGTACTATGCCCCTATCTTGGCCTCCTAAGACCGAATTGTGGCTTTGTTTCCATATTGCACTTCTACCACCCTGTTCTATCGAGCAACGTTCGTTCCTTTTTGTCTAAGTGCACTCACCATAGCTCTGATAGGGAAACCTTCTCGTTTGGCAATCAAAGATTGGCCCAGGGTTAATCCTGCGGCCAGCACGTCGGTTTCAATACCCTACCTGAGCGCCTCTTTTAAGTTTCTGATAACTCGACTTTTTATTTATATGTATCACTAATATTTTATTAGACATAACTAAATCTACTCCAATTGCTCTTTTAAGAGCGTGCCACCATCTTTTGTTGACGATTCTTCCTATCAACACCCGCTTAACTGAGTATGTGATCCTGTCACTGGAAGTTTGGCCTGCAGGGAGTGACGCGTGCAGCTTCCAGTAACTGGGTTCCTGCCTTCTAAGCCCGGTCGAACATACAGGTCACAAAATTATGGTCTGTGTAGCAGATCAGTTTAAAAACTAGACAACTTATATTATCTTTAGCTACTGGCCTGCAGAATACTCTGTCTAGATACGACCGGGATGACCCAATGTGATTCGTACACCTCCACATTGGTACATTTAGGAAATCCAATCGTATCTCCCAGACAGCTGGAAATGTCTCAGCAGATTTGCAAATCTTTTACAACCCTCTTTTCTATATGCTGGCCCACACAGTCCAAGACTGACACTAACATGACATTCCGATCGCCGACCAACCCTAAAGGTGGAGACATTCCAAGGAAGACCTCCAGACGTGGTTATCTGGAGATATGAGGTTATCCTGCTCCTGTCGGAGCATAAACAGCCACCAGTCTGACGGAACCCCCATCACTACTGTTCACATCCAGGACCACCAACTTAACGTTTGGGTTCAGGGAGATAGTCATCCTTGTCCTGACCTCGCCAGAACAACACCGAAGTTCCACCTCCCTCTACCGTTGGATATGGACATAAAGAAATCTTGTAGCCACGGAAAATGGTCATATACTCCTGTCGGTCGGACACTCTGTTTTCACTAATAGACACTACATCTATACTCAGTAGAATAGTGTAGATGGGTGTTGAGTAGATGGTCTTCTTACCGTTTATACTGCCTGTCCGAAGCAAGGCCATGTTTGAATAAGGAATAGATGCGGTAAAAGCTACTTAAAGTGTTTTTGTTTACTATGTGGAGATGGATGTTCCGTTCCCATGGCTATTTGCGGATGATTCCAAGAGGCGCTCTTTTTACAGGTGTTTGTTGATATTTCCTCAGAAAACCCCCTATACCTTCAGGATATTTAGTTTCAATCGTGTTGTATGTGTTTTGTTATGTTAGGGTGACTTTTATATGAGTTGCTGTGTTGTTTGTTAGTCTGATGTCTGTAGGGTTATATATGTGTTCTAATAGTTTACTATTGTGTAGTTAATAGTTAATAATATTTGAATTTTGCTGGTGTTCGGGTATGCAATCTGAGAGCAGTGTGTATGAATTAGGTTATGCTTTTGATAGCGGTATCTGTGATAGTGCTAATGGGTATGATGTTGTTGACTGTACTGCTGTGGCTGCTGTTGGTGATGGTTTTTGTATATTTTTTCTTAATTATATTCCCCCTTCTGATCAAACCTGCCAGTCCTTATGTTTACGTCACTATGTTTTTATTTATTTTTCTTTTGTCAGATCTGCCGCCTTTTTGCCATTTAGGCTCTTCGTCGTCTCCGTCACCGCAGGATATATCTGACTGCTCTGAACACGGAAAGGAGATCCGGGAAGGCCTCGATGCTTTGTTGATCCTTCTGTATTAATAACTGCATACCTTGTCCTAACTAGTTCTGCTTCTTTATTCTCTGCGTTCACAGGAACATTCGTTGCAACATTTCTCCCACATTTTTCCTATATATATTTTGCACTAATGAATTCATTTTCGTTTACAAAAATGTTTTCACTTATTTGCTTTGTCGCTTCGGCAAAATCGCCGGCAGCGGAATTGCATGGTTCATTTACTTTGTTTTTTTTTTTTGCTAATGATGTTGCTGTTGTTGTTGTTGGTGGTGGTGGTGGTAGTGGTGGCGGTGACAGCGTGTGTGTGTGTGCTTCATGTAATAATAACAGCAACAAAAGACAACAACAACATAAACAACAACAACAACAATAATAATAATAAATGCCCTGATGCAGTACCAGATAAGGGCTCGCATGGCTTCTGAATGATCTGATGCAGTACCAGGCAGTGGTTCACATGGTTTCTCATCTTAACTGATTGAAAGTGTTATCATGTACATTGTTTTGTCTCGGTATAAAAGATGGGCTATAGAAAATATTCTGCTCAATACCACAGATTTGCTTGTCAGTTGTTTGACCGTAAACATTTGAGCATGTCCCTAGTGGTTGACGATATGTGCATCTCTGATCACGAGCATAAGCAGTTAGGGAGCATTATAGCCATGTGTTGAGAGGGATCCTTTGGGGTTTGTATAATTCACCTCTGAAAACATGGGTGGTTCGTTCAACATCCTTAAACAACCCTTATTCAGGGACCTTTTGAGCAGGATGGGCTACACGACGAGAAGAATATTCTAACTGGGCTCCACCTGCAAGTCATGTGCTGTTTATTTTGATATGAGATCACCATTTCACGCACATATGGTTGTGATGCATGTACCTGGTGTACCCTTATCAGATGGGTAGTCATGGTGGGTATACTGGGCTTCGTATATTTTACCCCAGTGTCAGTTTGATGGCATACCCTGCTCTCTCACTCAATAATAATAATAATAATAATAATGATGATGATGATAATAATAATAATAATCCGTTCTATTATAGGCAAAATGCATGAAATGTAGTGGGAGGGTTCCAGTTGATTAGATCGACCCTAGTACTTAGGTAGTACTTAATTTATCAGCCTCGAAAGGATGAAATGCTAAGTCGACCTCGGCGGGATTTGAACTCAGAACGTAAGGACGGACGAAATGCCGCAAAGCATTCCACCCGGCGTCTTAACGAAAATAATGATAATATTAACAATAACAACTATAATGATAATAATAACAACAATAACAATAACAACTATAATAATAATAATAATAATATAATAATAATAATAATAACAACAATAACAACTATAATAATAATAATAATAATAATAATAATAATAATAATAATAACAATAACAACTATAATAATGATAATAATAATAATATAGTAATAATAATAATAATAATAATAATAATAATGATAATAATAATAGCAACAGCAAGCGTATGAACAACAACTATCATACCATCTTTTATAATTCGCTTTCATAGAAAGAAGTTGAATTTCTTGGATAAACATTTGTTAAATCGTATGGGAGTCGTTGAAACTCTAAATACTCAATATCAGTACAGAGTATTTCTGCTAATAAAAAAATTGCTTTCATGGATAGAAATATTCAGCAATACCAGCATCTACTTAATATTTTTTGTGCATAATATTTTTATAGATAGTAATGCATCTCTAATTGGCATTGTCATAGTTCATATTTGGTTAGCAATCGAAACATTACAGTATATATGCGTGTGTGTGTGTGTGTGTGTGTGTTTGTATATGTATTTATGATATATATTCGTGCATATACATGTATGTATGTGTGTGTGTATACATATATGTATTGATCGAATAAATGAATGCATATCATTTAGTTTTGTACTTATAAGAATTATATGTTGCTAAATAAAGATCTCTTGAGGAAAAATGCAATATCACTGTGTATAGAAACGTATAAATCCACAACAAAGGATACTTTCTTTAAACTCTTTTATATTACCTCTAGGTTTTGCAGAAAACACAATACGAAGCACGATGAATTAGTCGATAACAGTATTTCCCACAATTTAATCGTTCCTATTCTGATTGTTTTTTTGTTTTTTTTATTCGTTTTCATTTTTACGACTTTTAAACCAACCATTAATATTTTTCTGTTCGGGGCATGTTTTTCAAATTCTTAGATTGGCAGAAGTAGAATTCATTTTACTTGATGTTCTTGATGTTGACATACACTTTTGGCATCTGATGTCACACTTATTCAAAACTTTTGACAAGCAAGGAAGAGAAGATGGGAAGATTTGCCATAGAGATAAACACCCCAAGCTCACACGCATATTCTCAACAAAAGGATTTCAACTAATTTATTCTAGTGTTTTAAAATATTGTCAATTACTTCACAATGGCATATTGGGAGCACGTCTCTTACATCATTTAAGCATAATACTAATTGCGTTTGAATCGAAGTCCAAAGAGATTTAGAAGGGCGCGATGTCAGTGTTAATTTTTATGACGAAGCAACGTGACATCCATTTAGTTTGGCGCTGTCCGCTTAATAACATTGCATTTATTGCATTTTCATATAGTATTAACGCATGTCGAAGAGGATCCGTTAGTGACGCACATGCTGACAGTTAACGAAGTAATTTTGTGGGCTGATGCTTTAGAAAACTATATGAATATTGAATACATTGGCACGATTCTGTTTAGTCTTAATCTTCCTTTTTCTACCAATCAATTAATGTCAACCATTAGGGAACTTAACGCTTTGCTCTGAACCATTGTCGCTATTGTAATTAATAAATATTTCATACTATTCTCACTTTGTTCCCAGTATATACATACATACGTACATACATACAAAGTTACATTCATATATAGATACATACCAGCAGTTATACATACATGCATGCATACATACATACTGTATATATACATGTAAGCGTGTTCATGTGGGTGAGTGTGCGTGTGTAAGGTAATATTTATCTCCCACTTAAAGTGGATGCTTTGTTAGAACACTGAATCCTGCGTTATTTACCATGACAGGACCTGATATGGCTCGTGGTTCTTAAAAGCACTCGAGTTTACATCCTTGACGGGCAAAAACCGGCCGGTGCTGAAACGGCTATATTTTAGGGTCTTTTTTTCTATGGTATAGAAATACCAAAATAGTGCATTGCGATAGAGCTCAGTTGCCCGACGAATATAAATGTTTCATGTATAAATAGAGCAAAAGAGAATATCTAAGTTACATTAATGAGAAACTTATAACTAATATATGCAGATTATAGATTTATATATATATATATATATACTGTATATATATATATAATATATATATATATAATATATATATATATATATACAGTATATATATATATATATATATATATATATATATACAGTATATATATATATATATATATATATATATACAGTATATATATATATATATATATATATATATATATATATACAGTGTATATATATATATATATATATATACAGTAGCATCCACCCTTAGGGGTTAGCCATATTCAAATGGCAAATATACGTCACGATATATATATATATATATATATATATATATATATATATATATATATATATATATATATATACATATATTCTGTCATAGATGCACTTGCCAAATATAACAACAAAATTGCCAAGATATGCTGGCGGTTCTTGAAGAAATAGCAAGCAAACTAATTACCATCCTCCGAATGCAATCGGATAGTGATATTGGGAAAATTTGCAAGAAATATTCCGTGTATTCTCTGTTATTTTTACTAGATTGAACCTAGACTCCCAGTCAGAGGTACATAACGAATGAACACACGTAAACATAAACGGTTAAAAAGAACTCACAAGCGCCCGTACTAAATACATGGGTGCAAGTTTTTCTACACACATTCCAACACATCTGCACTATAGCTGTTTCACATAAACGCTAAGTGATATCTTCATTGATGTAAGCGATCTTCGTGCCTTTCTATGAAACGATCTTTAATTCAGCATAGAATATAATACTTAAATCACAAAGAAAATATACTTATACATCTATTCATACACACTTGTCTTTTTTTCTCTTGGCGATTTGGATAAACATCACTTCAAACTTAATCAATTGTGTATCTTCATTACGTAGGTATATGAATAATGTTGTTTATTCAAGCGAAATAATTATGAATTATATATAAAATTTATATATTTTTGAATTTTCTTCTAAATATATTGCTTTCAACGTTGGTTTCAGTCGATTCTGTGTATACATGTTAGGCTTGCTCTACTGAGATTTATTGGATTATAGAATGTGTTAGAATTTAAAATGTTGTAACTAATTGTACTCGTAATTACCGTGGATATATCTTTTGCTGCTTCTGCAGCAATTTTCTACACATAACAGACAGTATGATAGCGTTACCGGACTAGTTATATTTGATTTTAAAAAATAGCTTACTTACCTAAGTTTTAACGTCATCGCCTTCGAAATAGTCCCCTTACGCAGTAATACACCGGTTCTAACCTTGCTGCCACATTTGGAATCCGGCGTATATTAGTGCATACATGAATATGTCTGATGCCTATGTGTGTGTATCTGCTATGCATATGCGTGGCGAGGTGTGGATGTGTGTAAGCTGGCGTGTGGGTAGGAGCTAATCGTATCTACTGTCAATGCTAATGTTATTGTTGCACAACAAAATGAAGTTTTAGGAAATGCTCAAAAGGTTATGAATATAATAATACTTCGGGCTACAATATAAAATCTAATGAATTAAAACAGTTTAGGAGGGAATGTCAATCAAAATAGGAGATGAAAACAAATCTTGTCAACATACAAGATTACGTCAACAACGTGGTGTCTGAGATCGTCATACTTATAGAGAAGGAATATGAGATCGTAACGGAAATACGCATTAAAAAGATAAAGAGAGTAGACTTAGTTTAGCACATGACGAGGCAAATCTGTGCCCACCATATTTTGCTAGATCAAAGGCGCTTTCATGGGCCGTGGTGTATGATTAGTACAATATATCCACGCAGATAAAAAGAGTATCCAGGTAGATGTAGACGTGTCTGCGCATGAGATGGCTATATGCATTTACAATTAGACTGACAAGAAGCTATCTCTGAAATACCAAGCAGAGGTAGCAAATGTCGACATCAATGCCGTTATCTATTAAGGTCTCGGTGCTGTTGTTGTCTTTTTTTGTCCCAGATTTTATCAGGTCAAGCTTGAGCGTCTAAGTTTCACGTTTTGTGGAAGGGACCTGTTTCACTTTTCAAGATAATCACACGTAAAACTTGCTGGTGGTCTCATCACTTGCCGATAATGAATTATGGTATGCAGTCATAGAGTGAAGGTAATCTTTTGAAAAGATTTCTGTATAGTGAGAAAGTGTAAGGCATAGTTTTACCGCAGCTCCATCAATAAGAAGAACTGCGGTGCCAGTCCACTGAATATATGTCATCTGACTTTACTACTACTAGATAACGCAGTAAGCGGCTCTAACCCTAGTGACCTATACATGTTTAATAGCGATGAAGAGCGAATATGCCCTCAAGGGAACTCTTGCGTCGACAAAGTTCAACTGAACAGTCTTCACAGGAGAACTTTCAGTCAGAAGACTAAAGAGAATATAAGGTATCCCAACCTCACAGTAAAAGTGGGGTGATAAATGAGGGGTGAGACACTACATTTACTGTTCTGGATAAAATGTACAAGGAAAATTATTATGTCAGATGCGTGGCTGAAGACCCGCAAAACGCTTCTGCATGCCCTCATTCAATGCCCGAACGTTTCAGATAAGTGGAGTAATGTCGGACAGTTCTCGCTGTTTATAAGATAGATACTATTCTCAGCTGCGTCCGTTATGTTCATGCTTCACCGGATTCTTTTGGTCTAGAAGGCTAGACAGGTTCCCTTTACCTGGTCCCATAACGAATGAGGGCGTATATGAGGAAGTATTGAACAGACGAAGACATACACTTTCGGCCAAGCTATCATTGATTCCCGCAAGTTCTATGAGGAGGATGAATAGCAGCCGTCTGATTAGTTTACTAAAAGCGGTTGAGATCCGTGTAAATGACCTGAGTGAATGACCTTGCAATCAACAAGTAAGCCAAAGAATACAGTTGGGAGATGGAGCTCACAGAATTTAGTAGTCAGTTTAATTATGATGGCTTTTTGAATAGTTTTCCTATTATGATGTCTCTTGTGAAAGGTAGGAGAGTCCAGTTTGCTGGACATTGTTGTAGTGCTGAAAAAGAAGTAATTTCTACTCTTCTCCTCTGGAAGCCATCTACTCTCAATACCAGAGGGCGCACACTCTCCTACCCTGATGTAATCTCCAGGGATACAGGCATCCAGCAACAGGACCTCCGTAATGCCATGATGGACCGTGAAGTCAGGCGTAGCATGGTAAATTCCATTGTCTCGACCACGGTCGAACAATGATGATGATGATGATGTCTCATCTACTGTATTTTATATTAGTTTGCTTTTCATGTCTTTTGTCTTTGTAAAAAACCTTCATTGATTATTTTCTGTAATTTTTCCTGAGAGTTACCTCACATCTGTCAAAACCCGCGGCAAATATCAATATCATTATTGTTAACCTCCTCCTCCACTACCACCACCACTACCACGACAACAACAACAACAACAACCAACACCGCCCCCTCATCATCATAATCATCACTGTTGTGTCACCTATGACTGGATTCTAACTATCACCCTTAAGCATATGACTTGCAATATTTATTTTCCACAAACCTTGTGAGCTGCTTATTTTTTGCTGAAACATTGGAAATATGTAGAAAGTGAGAAATGTCATATGCCTCAGTCAACCTGTATACATACTCATATATGTTGAATGCACATACTTGCAAAATATGTACACAAAAAAGAAGCGACTCGAAGAAAATTACAAATAATTGCACTGCACGTAGAGAGAGAGAGAGAGAGAGAGAGAGAGAGGGAGAGAGAGAGAGAGAGAGAGAGAGAGAGGAGAGAGAGAGAGAGAGAGAGAGAGAGAGAGAGAGAGAGAGAGAGAGAGAGAGAGAGAGAGAGAGAGAGAGAGAGAGAGAGAGAGAGAGAGAGAGAGAGAGAGAGAGAGAGAGATTGAAACAAAGCAAGAAGGAACGAAAGACTATATGCATAACTCCGATTACACGAAAAGCATGTCAGCCAATCCGAAATCTTTTTTTCTGTTCAGCTCCTTGTCTTTGCTGCATCCATTTTCCACCGCACATACACGCCATCATTCTCTCTCTCTCTCTCTCTCTCTCTCTCTCTCTCTCTCTCTCTCTCTCTCTCTCTCTCTCTCTCACTTTCTTTCTTTCTTTTTTCCACGCTCTCTCCGCAACTTAATTGAGTGTAGTGTGTTGGAATGTACTTCATGTTTAAGGCGCTTCTTTATGTTTTTGATCTTTTATGAAAGCCAAGCAATCCAAATTATTAAACGGTAAGTTAAGGATTGGCACTAGATTGCAGCAATGCTAGCTTTGAAATCCTCCTTTTGTCACAACGTACACGGCATTTCAAATACATAATCACAATATTTATTTTCTTAGATTTGTTCCGTTCTCATTTCATCTCTTTCAACTATTCCTAGATATAGTAACATCCGGAATTCTAGGAAACAGCTCATTGTCTGCGCTGGCAACAATTGCTCTAAAGGAAAGTTCATAGAAAACTTCTATCATTTCAGTTTGGGTGGGGAGTGAATAACCTAACCTTTCGAACCCAGAGCCAAAGCAACGAAATTACTATCTCTATCTATCAATTTAATTATCTATCTATCTATCTATCTATCTATCTATCTATCTATCTATCTATCTATCTATCTATCTATCTATCTATCTATCTATCTATTTATCTATCTATCGCCATGTTGATTCGCTAGCTTCTGCACGCATTTTTTTTCTCTCCTTGTTTCTCTCCGTGTTTCTTTTCTGTGTATCTTTCTGTTGAAGAGCGTAGGCTCGAAACGTAAAATACTTGTTTTATTTATATTCCTGAGCGCCATACTAATACAATTGTTTGTTTGTATTCCACCTGCCTTCGTCTTTTGTTTATTTTCATAAAGCTTCCCGTTATCTATCTATCTATCTATCTATCTATCTATCTATCTATCTATCTATCTATCTACTCTTCTATCTATCTATCGATCTATCTATCTATCTATCTATCTATCTATCTATCTATCTATCTGTTATCTATCTATCTATCTATCTATTTATCTATCTATTATCTATCTATCTATCTATCTATCTATCTATCTATCTATCTATCTATCTATCTATATATATATCTATCTATCTATTACTCATCTGCCGTCCTGGGTCGACCTTAAGTGACTTCAACACAACCAAAGCATTCTATAGGGGTTTAGTGGAGGGGAGGTACGACGACGAGCTCGGGGCGAACCTGGACGTCGACGAGGAGTACCTGACCCGCCTGTTCGGGACGACTTTCGGGCCAGGGCCCATGGACAACTTCCAGAGATCCCTGGCCTGGCAGTGCTACCGAGAAGCGCTACCCGTTCGGGATAAGCTCTACAGACACGGCTCGAGAAACACGGGGCCGACCTGCCCGAGATGCGGTCAGAGCGACGAAACCGTTCTGCACGCACTCGTTCAGTGTCCAACAATTTCCGACCTGTGGGCTTATGTCGAACAACTGCTGTCACGTGTTGGACGAGTCGGTTTATCAGCTGAGTCTATCGTCAATATTGTCACGCCTCCTTCCTTCAAACGGGAAGGAAGAGCTATTTTCATCATCCTTGTGGCTATGGCGAAAGAATGTATCTGGGGGAGGCGGTCTGAAAGGATTGGAGACAAACACTTTCCTCTCTGGTCAATCTCTCATCAACTTCTTCAAGTACCACTTGAAAAGGAAAGTGAGAGTAGAGAGGCATGTTTTGTCTAGCGAATGTTTTAAAAAAAGATGGGTGAATGTAGCAAGAATGGCACGTATGAATGACGAAGCCACCTTGAGCATAGTCCTATGAACCCAGAAATCGAAAACAGAGAGTTGCTTATTTGCAAAAAAAAAAAAAAAAAAAAAAAAGAAATATAAAATGTGACTTCATTGACCGAGGTTACCGTGGTCTTTTCCGTAGGCTTTTCTTTCCACGGGTAAACCTCACCTGTCCTCCCCTTTACACTTCATATTGACATTTCTGTGATAACGATCCCTATTGATCAATTTTTTTTTCCTCTCCCCCTTTTTTTTTTTTTTTTTTAACACCCCCTTTCTTTTGTCCTCTTTCTCTCCTTTTACGATCCCTTTTGATCGAAACTCCCCCTTCCTTTTTTTTTTTTTTTTTTTTTTTAAACCTTCAAAAGAAAAGCTCTACCTTGTAATTTGTTCTATCTGTGTGCAGCCCTGTGTGGCTAATAAAGAAACATATCTATTACTCATTCACTAGAGCCGAGACAATCATTTTCTAAGACGCACGATAAAAAAGAAACATCACGCTTTTAGACAGGTATATATATAAATAAGAAGGTAAACCTACTCACACACACATATAGATGTCTTTCACTAAATTCTATTCATTCGACTTTGGTCAAACCGATAGTTACAAGTGAACTTCTCAAAAACAAAGTTATGCATGTTCCTATTATCCCAGTTAATACTACTTCAATTCGTTTTAAACTTTTCTCTTTTCATCTATCTATCTATCTATCTATCTTATCTATCTATCTATCTATCTATCTATCTATCTATCTATCTATCTATCTAACTATCTATCTGAAAGGATTGGAGACAAACACTTTCCTCTCTGGTCAATCTCTCATCAACTTCTTCAAGTACCACTTGAAAAGGAAAGTGAGAGTAGAGAGGCAAGTTTTGTCAAGCGAATGTTTCAAAAAAAGATGGGTGAATGTAGCAAGGATGGCACGTATGAATGACGAAGCCACCTTGAGCATAATTCTATGAACCCAGAAATTGAAAACAGAGGGTTACCCACTTGCAAACAAATGTGGTAACATATAACAATATTGACCAAGGGTACCGTGGTCTTTTTCGTAGGCTTTTTTTTCCACGGATAAACCTTACTTGCTTTCCCCTTTACACCATACATCATGACACTGTGATACACGATCCCTATTGATCGTTTTTTTCCTCTTCCCCTTTTTTCCTCTTTTTTCTTCTCTTTTCATTTTTCTTTTCTTTTGTTCCTTTTTCCTTTTTTTCTTTTTTCTTTTCCTTTTTTTGTTCTTTTCTTTCCTTTTACGATCCCTTTTGATCGAAAACCTACGCCACCTCTTTCATTTTTTTTGTTTCTTTTGTTTTTTGTTTTTTTGTTTTTTTCATCCCCCAAAAGAAAAGCTCTACCTTGTAACTTGTCCCATCTGTGTGCAGCCCTGTGTGGCCAAAAAAGAAACTTATCTGTCTATGTCTATCTGTCTATGTCTATCTATCTGCTTATCTATCTTTCTGCTTATCTATCTATCTATCTATCTATCTATCTATCTATCTATCTATCTATCTCTCTGTCTGTCTGTCTGTCTATCTATATATCTATCTACCCATCCATTCATCCATCTATCCATCCAACCATCCATCCATCCATCCATCTATCTATCTATCTATGTCTATCTATGTCTATCTATCTGTCTATCTCTCTCTATCTATCTATCTATCTATCAATCTATCTATCTGTTTGTCTGTCTCCATCTACAAAGCTTTCAATATATCTATCCATGTATCTATCATTCAGCCTATCAATGTCTCACTTCTGTCTATATGATTTATTCATTTTGGGGGTGGGGGTTGTTAGTCCTAATTTCAAGAATTATTGTTACATTTGCTACCAAAGACAGATATCTTTGGAAACATCATCGCAAAATACCGGGTCAAAAGTTAGCATTTATCAAATTTCGTGAGACTTTATTTTTACTATTATTAATCTTTTCTTTTATGACATTTCAAAACACTGACAATAAATAATTCCCATCATTATCGATATGCATCTGAAACAGCAACAACAAGAATAATAAATTATTTTTTTATCAATGACAAATCCTTGAAAATGCAAAAACACACAAGAGATACAAAACGTACAATGTAACGTTAAAAATTAGGAGACCGGGAATACAATGAAGAATGTGATGAGAACGGAGACGCTATACAAAGACGAACGAAGTGAAAGATGTAATATAATATATAAATAAATGAATTAAAAATTTATAAAGCAAGAATTTACGTAGAAATATAAAAGTACGATAAAACATGCAATAAGAGCAAATTATTTACATGAGAAAAATTTTAATTAATCAGGGTACCCCAAGTCTCTTATGTAATCTACTGTGGGCTTTCTTATAATCACCTCATAGTATTGATTCATGAAGAGTTCATGAGTACTGAGCTAGTGAGGACTCATGTCCTCTGCACCATTGAAATAAAATGTTTCGTACAATGTTTCAACTTTAAAATGACATTTTTGTATATCATTATTTCTTTACTGCCCACAAAGGGCTACACACAGAGGGGACAAACAAAGACAGAAAAACGGATTAAGTCGATTATATTGACTCCAGTGCGTAACTGGTACTTACTTTATCGACCCCGAAAGGATGAAAGACAAAGTCAACCTCGGCGGAATTTGAACTCAGAACGTAACGGCAGACAAAATACCTATTTCTTTACTACCCACAAGGGGCTAAACAGAGAGGACAACCAAGGACAGACAAACGCGTTAAGTCGATTATATCGACCCCAGTGCATAACAGGTACTTAATTTATCGACCCCGAACGGATGAAAGACAAAGTCGACCTCGGCAGAATTTGAACTCAGAACGTAACGGCAGACAAAATACCTATTTCTTTACTACCCACAAGGGGCTAAACAGAGAGGACAACCAAGGACAGACAAACGCGTTAAGTCGATTATATCGACCCCAGTGCATAACAGGTACTTAATTTATCGACCCCGAACGGATGGAAGACAAAGTCGACCTCGGCAGAATTTGAACTCAGAACGTAACGGCAAACGAAATACGGCTACGGATTTCGCCCGGCGTGCTAACGTTTCTGCCAGCTCGCCGCTGGCAAAAAATATATTTTTGTATATTATTCTAATTATAATATGATCCAGTTCCTTGTCTCGATCTGTAGTTGTTTTGGATACTCCTTGTCTGTATTGTATAAGTATTTTATTAGAACTTTGTTATGAGAATTTTGCGAGTGGTTGAGAATTTCGTTTCATTCGGGTAAAAGTTTCGCTCAATCTCACGTATAATCAGTTCACATTCGGATCCGGATTCTTTCTTGGCACAGGCATTTTCCTTCGTAGAAATTCCATATCACTTGGCCTTTTTAGTCCTTCGCTTTTTTCATTTAATCCTTTCAGTTTTTATTCGCTTAACTCTACGTATCTTCGTTTTATTGACCAAGTTTGATTTTTCCCATCAGCCCTTGCTTCTCACTCGAAAACGTACACAGGCTAATTCTGCTGTGTAATGGTGTTTCCTTGCTATTTGTACTTGTTGTAGTTGTCTCTCCTTCTCTTCACTAGTTGTGGCTGGGATGATTTGTATCTCAAGACTCAATCCTGGCAATATCGACGAACAATTTTACTTACTGACACACGATTAGTGGCTCGTGTCATCCTCAGACCAATGACCTCCATGGTTTTGGGGGGACCTTTTCCTTCTATTCTTTAGGATTTCTATGCTGAAAATTATAAGATGTGTTTTCCTAACACATACAAGCCGGTAAATCGCTCACCCAACCCCAGTGCTGAACTTTTTAAGATCATTCTCTCGGTACACTCTACGGGACATAGTTTAATTTTTGCTTAGTGGTCATATGTTATAATAACGAATTGTACGTCCATGGACAACCCATTTCTTCACATATCGTTAAATGTTAAATCAACACTTTCCACTTACCCAATTAGTGTTACGAAGGCGACTATTGGCTGTGAGAGTTTGACATTACCACCGATGTTGCTAACGATAATCTATCTGTATTTCTTTCTCAGATACTCCGGGTTCTTTTTATGAGTAGGTATTTTTGCGTTCTATTGTATCTTGGGGTTTTTTTGCTACGTTTTATTTTAGTAAATCAAGAATTTATCGTGTAAGGCATAATTCCCATGGACTTGAAATTCAAGATTTTACGGGTCAAGTAAAAAAAACCACATGTTCAAAAACGCTCTCTTCTTTCCCAACTTCTCATTGTGTGACATCTGGCACTTCTCCAAACTGGAAACGGCGTTGAATTTTAAGTGATTTGAGTTGCGTGAGAAAATTATGAGGAAAGCGACGGCGGCACTCCTTGGCATTTCATAGAAAGCGTTCCAGACGTGTTACCAGCAGTTGTAGCAACTCTGGGGAGAGTGTGTGTGCTCCCCAGGGGGTATTTTCAAGGTGATTGAATAAAATTTGTGAAATGTGCAAATTTTTTAATGCCTAAAATTCGAATGCCTTTTCAACGCAACTGGTATATGCATATATACTTACACATACGTATGTATGTGTGTATATATATATATATATATATATGCACACACACACACACATACACACACACACATATATATATATATATATATATAATATATGTACATGTATGTTTGTATATATTGTCTTTTAAGATATATATTATTACATAAGTAGTTTTGAATTTCATGATGTTGAAATGTAGCGTGAAATCGAACTATTGAAACGGATCTAAACCGTATCTTTCCTTGGCTCTGAAAATTTGATCCTTTTTTCCGAAGAAATTATGGTTCAAATTACCATGAATTGATGTCCAATATAAGTGGTCACAAGATCAAAGATTCATATGAATCTATGAATGATAATCCTGCCAAAAGTTGTGTCAAAGCTGTTTCAAGCCAACGATTGTATCATGTAGTAGCATTGATAACAATTGCGTTATATCTATGTGTTAGATCAAGCGACAATACTGGTGATAATTACGCCAAACGTTAAGGCTCCGTTGATTTAGCGAATGTGTCATGTGATATTATGAACAATAATATGTCAGAATCGGTAAAAATGAAATAAATAACTTGCTTCTTTATGGAAGCACTCCGTCGGTTACGACGATGAGGGTCCGGTTGATCCGATCAACGGAACAGCCTGCTCGTGAAATTAACGTGTAAGTGGCTGAGCATTCCACAGACACGTGTACCCTTAACGTAGTTCTCGGGGATATTCAGCGTGACACAGAGAGTGACAAGGCCGGCCCTTTGAAATACAGGTACAACAGAAACAGGAAGTAAGAGTGAGAGAAAGTTGTGGTGAAAGAGTACAGCAGGGATCACCACCATCCCTGCCGGAGCCTCATGGAGCTTTAGGTGTTTTCGCTCAATAAACACTCACAACGCCCGGTCTGGGAATTGAAACCGCGATCCTACGACCGCGAGTCCGCTACCCTCACCACTGGGCCATTGCGCCTCCACGCTTCTTTATATATGACTATGCGCGAGAATGATTGCTCGTTTATACGTGATTGTGTATGAAAATGCTTCTGTTTAAAATAATGTTTAGTTTATTCAATCGTGGTTTAGTTTATTCAATCGTGGTTTATATATTTTTTGCTAAACATATTTTCTTTCTTTGCCCGTATATCCTCTGCGGCTTTGTTGGAGATAGGATCAGAAAGACGACAAATATTTTTGATTTGTTTATCGCGTATAAGTTTAAATGTTCATTAATCGTACTAAACTACGATTTGAACGGCAACTGCATCATCGTTATTAACTATACAGCTTCTCCCCCTTTATTTAGTTTTAGAGATTGTTTTAGAATAATAGATATATGCTTCCATTAATTATGTAACTTCCGGCTTAATAATCACCTGAATTTGCTTCGAATTATTTTTGTTGATGTATTAACTTTGTTGTTGATTGTCTTCGTATGAGCAATGTTGTTCATGACAATGAGTTCGTTTTTAGCATTTAAAAAGCTTCTCGGGTACGTGCAGGTGTTTCTTATGCAATAATTAAGTATGCTACTACAGTGAGTCAGTGCACTTGTATCTTACCTGTATATACTATTCTTACATTCCACAGAGTTTGAAACTCTCATTATATCATTAGCAATCAAATAGTAGATTTTATATGTTCTTCATTGTTAAAAATTTAATCAAAATCGGATTTGTTATCGTCGACATTATCATCATCGTCATCATCATCATCAACGTCATCGATATAATCATAATTTTCTCCATCGTATTTGCACCCATCATCATTTTCTGCAATTTTCCATTTTATATTTATGTTGTTCATTTCAATGCCCGATTTTGTAAATTAATACATATAGTAGGCTTAACAGTGGTTTCGGATCAGTCCCGCTGTGTGGCAGCTAAGGCATGTGTCTCCTGTTATAGCGCCAGAATTTGAGAGAGAAATTTCGCTGACGGAAACTGTGAGAAAGACACTCGTGTGTACAGACGCACATACAAAATAAGATGTGCGTGTCTCTCTGTTTGTGTTTCTCCCTCCACCACTTGGTATATGGTAATGATATGTTTACATCTCAGTAACAGCGAGCAGACAGAATCTTTAGCACACCGGGCAAAATGTTTGGCGGTATTTAGTCAGAACTTACGTTCTGAGTTCAAATTCCGTAGATGTCTTTGCCTTTCAATCTTTCGGTGTTGATATGCACTGGGGTCGATGTAATCGACTACATCCCACCCCCAAATTCCAAGGCTTGTGCCTATAGTAGAAATTATTATTACTATTATTATTATTATAATTATTATTCTTATTAGTATTATAATTATTATTATTATTATTATTATTGTTGATTTGAGAGAGCAAATCTATATGTATGACACTGGGGTAAAATATACGGAGCATCGTATGCCCATAAAGACTACTACTCTGATAATAGTACAACACGCACATTCATCACAACCATATCTGCGCGACATCAGTATATATATATATATATATATATATATATATATATATATATACTGAATCCTTGAATTTTTTAATTTCTGAATTTGCTTTTTGTTCCTTCTCTTTTTATAAGTTTTGCTGTGGTTTGCAGGTTTTGTAATTTTGCCGTGTTTATATATTGGCAGATGCTTACCTCCTTACTTTTTATTGTGCATTTAATTGTGTCGTTGCAATAAAAGGCATATATACATATTCGGGTAGTCAGGGAGAAAGAAAGATAAAATTTTCAAGCGAATTTTAGATTTTAAAGTTTTTAAGTTTTCTAGAGATGTTCGTTTGTATGTCCAATGAGAGAGGTAGTAGTGTTTTTGCAATAAAAAGTATGTTTATATTTTCGAATATTAAGGAAGAAAGGAAAGAAAAGAAAAAGAGAGTAAAATTTTAACAGAAAGTTGTAGATATCAAATTTTTAAGATTTACTAAAGATGGTATTTTGTATGCCCGCACAGAGAAAGCTGTAGTGTTCTTAGAATAAAAAGGATGTTTACATTTTCGAATCCTCAGGGAGAAAGGAAAGGATAGGTATTCATAGAAGCTGTAGATATTAAAGTTTTTGAAGATGATCGTTTGTGTGTTCGAAAACTGTAGATATGTAAGTCTCTTAACTTATTTTGAGGGAAATTTAAAATACTCACAGGGAATTGTAGATATCCCAGTATGTGAGAGCTATTATTATTATTATTATTATTTAAAGATACTTACGGACAGTTTCAGAGCATCTGGTCCGGGGAGGAGAATGGAAGCAAAAATGTACTAGGTTTTGTAGTGTACCCGAAGTATGTACGGTTTCCCACAACCTAGAAGGAAGTTTGATGCGACACTTTTCTTTGCTAGTTTGTAAAAAATATTTTATGACAGGGACCAGCAAATTTTCATTTAAATATCATGTGTGTATTTGTGTGTGTGTGTGTGTGTGTGCGTGTTTGTAAGTTTGTAAGTGCGTGTGTATAAATATTATCTATATAAACTGTGGACATAAATACATGTTTATATATATTTCTAGTCTGATAATAGTACACCAGGCACATTCATTTCATCACAATAATACACATACATATGTGTGTATGTGTATTATCCATATATATGCATATATATATATATATATATTATATATATATATATATATATATATATATATATATATAGATAGATAGATAGATAGATAGATAAATAGATAGATAGATAAATAGATAGATAGATAAGATAGATAGATAGAAGATAGATAGATAGATAGATAGATAGATAGGTAAATAGATAGATAGATAGATAGATAGATAGATAGATAGATAGATAGATAGATAGATAGATAGATAGATAGATAGATAGATAGATAGATAGATAGATAGATAGATATACGCACACGGACTCACATGCTTACATGAATATATGTATGTACATATGTAAAACTACTGATAAGAAACGTGCGCAATCGAATAGAGAAAAATAGAGATATTAATGTATTCAAATGTCACATACAATGTTAGTCACGTTAATTCCAAATTCGAAAGACACAAGAAAAGTCTTTTAAGTTCCAGTGATCTGAACAAATCAGTAACATTTGGCATCTATTCCATTTTCTCCGATTTCTCATTTATTTTCTTTCCTTTGGATGAAAAGCATAATCCGAAACGCTGGCTCCTATTTTATAACTTCCATCGGCTTTTTTATTTGCATTGTATACGCTTTTTCTTTGCTTTTGTTTCGTTTCATATTCCACACGTGCTCCATATTGATTATTTGTCTGTCTCTTCTACCCTCCATATGCTTCCTATTGTACTTTTGTGATTTTTCTCCTGTCTGCTTATGTATGTATGAATAAATGACTGTATGTATGTTTGTTTGTTTGTATGTGTGTGTATGTAAATGTATGTATCTGTCTATTTATCTATCTATCTGTCTAGTGATCTATCTATCAATCTATCTATCTATCTATCTATCTCTCTCTCTCTCTCCTCTCTCTATATATATATATATATATATATATATATATATATATATATATATATATATTATATATATATATATATACATATATATGCGTGTGTGAGAGAGAGAAAGAAATAGATATTTACAAATCCATTTCATACTGTATGTGTCCTTGAGGCAGATGAATAAACTGTTATGATTATTGATCATAAAAGGAATTGACAAAGATAAAATTAAAGTTGAACAACACTACTAAAAGGGATTATTTAATTTATTCGCGCTAAATTATATTACACCCGAACAGTAACTGATCTAATGGATTATATTTTATTTATAGCTTTGAGTGGAACGGCATTATAAAATTTACACCATTTAGGCAATTCTTAAAACTTGACATGGGTGTGTGCGTGTGTGTATTGTGTGTGTGTGGGTGTGCGCACTTATAAATAGACGCAAATATTTAGATACATATATGTGCATATATTTATAGTATTTATAATTTTATATAATTACATTAATTCGTACATACGTACATATAATAACTGTTCATTCATTAAACGGATGCATAGAAATATATGAATATATGTGTAAGTATGTATGTGTATGTGTGTATGTATTCTTTCATTTTTAAATACTTGAAATATGTGTGGTGTGTATATATATATATGTATTTCTTTACTACCCACAAGGGGCTAAACACAGAGGGAACAAACAAGGACAGACAAACGGATTACGTCGACCCCAGTGCGTAACTGGTACTTAATTTATCGACCCCGAAAGGATGAAGGGCAAAGTCGACCTCGGCGGAATTTGAACTCGGAACGTAACGGCAGACGAAATACAGCTACGCATTTCGCCCAGCGTGCTAAAGTTTCTGCCAGCTCGCCGTCTTAAATATATATAAAATATGTGTGTGTGTGTATGTGTGTGTGAGAGAGAGAGTGAGAGAGAAAGTATATCTATGTACTTATGCATATATAAATACATTGAGATAGACACAGAGAGGGAGAGAGAGAGAGAGAGAGAGAGAGAGAGAGAGAGAGAGAGAGAGAGGCAGACATATGAACAGACAGACAAATAGACGGACAGACAAACAGATGGACCGACAAACAGACAGACAGATATGCATGAGAGAATAAGTGAGCACTCGCGACATTTGGTGTTGGAATTAAATGTGTCTGATGACAGTTTGACAGCAGTGAATACGTGTATTGGTATCAATAGACATCATAAAACAGACTAATTTTCCTACCTTGAAATCAGTCTGACACGATACACAAACAATTAGTAAAAGAGTAGAGGAAAACTCTAGTCTAAAATTATTCGTATTTATAAGAAATAAAATTAAGCGGCTACCTTAATGCAATTGTTACAAAGAATTCTTAGAAAAGAAGTTATTTCACAGCAGCATTTTGAATACATTGACGAAAAATGTTATCCTAAGTACAATACATTGTAAATTCTGGTACTATAGAAATTAACTTTGCTTTGAAACAAAGTTAACGAACATGGTGTCTAATTTGCATATATTTACTTCCTGTTACTGCAGGTCGCCACTAATCTTGAATATGAATAGTGTAGAGAGGCTATCATCTCCTGATATCTATGCTTAAACAGCGTCACGCTTTATAAAATCTAATGTTTTGACAATTAACATCCATAACACTGACGCCATCTTTCAATGTCACACTACATGACTCCACTTGCCCAAGTCTGTTAACAAGAACTAACATACTCTTTCAAATCAAATATTTAGTCCTAATAATTTCTAGTGACCCTACACAAGACGAGAAGGTCATACACTGTTTCATACATGAATCTATAAATTTTGCACAAAACCATGAATTGTTTAACGAGGATAATACAATCAATTAACGCAACCCTACATTCCTTTACGTGATAGGAATAATAAGCTAAAATTTCTTAAATTCAAATCCGACCTTCCTAGAAATTGTAGGGAGCATTAGATACTGTATCTGAATAAAGGACGAGAGAAGCAGATCACATTAACCTCAGCAGATTTTGGACATAAAATGAACTGGAGTATAGCGAAATGCCTCAAAAGATTTAATCATAACACTTTCGTAGGAATACGAGAAAAGAGAGTTGATTAAGCTAGAATGAGTGAGATTAGATACCCTTTGCCATGCCAGGGGAAAAGCCGTCGTACAGAAAGATGTAAGAGAGAACAAAAAGAAGAAAGGGAGTAAAATGAATGAATGAATGAAATAAATATATAGGGTAAGAAAGAAGCATTAGTAATAGACCACATAGAAGAAAATCGGGATTTGTCAGAGAGTACTTACTTGCCCCAAATCCGAATGAGCGCCTCAAGAAAATATTGTGCTTCTGTATGGATCAACAGCATTGAAATTAATGTTAGTCATACTCTTTTACTCTTTTCTCTTTTACTTGTTTCAGTCATTTGACTGCAGCCATGCTGGAGCACCGCCTTTAGTCGAGGAAATTGACCCAATGACTTATTCTTTGTAAGCCCAGTACTTTTTCTATCGGTCTCTTTTGCCGAACCGCTAAGTGACGGGGACGTAAACACACCAGCATCGGTTGTCAAGCAATGCTAGGGGGACAAACACAGACACACAAACACATACACACACACATATATATATACATATATACGACAGGCTTCTTTCAGTTTCCGTCTACCAAATCCACTCACAAGGCATTGGTCGGCCCGGAGCTATAGCAGAAGACACTTGCCCAAGGTGCCACGCAGTGGGACTGAACCCGGAACCATGTGGTTGGTAAGCAAGCTACTTACCACACAGCCACTCCTGCGCCTGTTTCAAATCTGTAGAAAATAAGCAAACTTAAAAGTACATTAGGTGATACGACTCCAGCTCGCGAGTGCGAGAGTTTTGGTGAGTATAGGGTTTGCCCTTAATCACCAGTACTCCAAAATTTGCTCTGACCCCAGTTATATTACATACCAGAAAATTATCTTGCGGTTAAAGCCAACAAGATTTCGAGAAGAGCTAGCCCACTGTTGTGCTGACATGCTTTAAAATCGCATGATGGAGTCCCTTTGTTGAAAGAAGAAATACACTCAGCATCTAAAGAGCAATCTTGGGAGAGTGGGTGACTAGCAATGCCAACTGTAATAAACCGGCAGAAGGCCATTGGAAAACATTTCTCTATGTTGCCCAAGAAGGACTCGTGTGTCTTTGAAACATTGATTTGGAGACGCGTGAACGCAGACATCTGTAGTCTCGGTACATGAAGAGAGAGTGGCAACTATTCACGTTGGAAGTATTTGCTCTTATCTACAATAAAATTGTAGTGCCTTCTAGTTAAGCTTTCATCATTGATACTTAAATTGATATATCTGTGTGACATGTCACTCTACGAATCTTGCGAAAATAATTAAATATGATGAATTAACTCCATTTTGAGAAATGTGTGTCGGTGTACAACATTGTCGTATGTTCACTGTAGTAGTAGTAGTAGTAGTAGTAGTAGTAGATTTTGATGTTCGTGTTTTTAATGATATTAATGTCGTTGTACTGACACGTCGGTAAAACAGCATTGATAACATTAAGAACAAATCGAACATCAAAGACACTTACTACTACTGAACGCAAAGCAGCTGTCGCCATAAGACAACTCATAATCTTTTACGTTTTTCTCTCTTTGTTTTTTGTGTGCGTTTTGTTCTTTTCGTTCAGATATCTGCATAAACTTCAGTTTATAAAATCAGTCTAATGTTCTCATAAGATTGATAACATGAATACTGGTTTCAATGGGAAACTAAGAATTATATTTTGAATTGTTCCTTGAGATTTTATCTCTTACGGCGACACGTCTAGAAAATATGCCACGTTAAAAGCTAACTGCTTGATACATTTAAATCTTTTTATTCATGAAACTCATACGAAGGCTACAATATTGCTCTGATGACTTTAGTATTGATAAATAGGTGAATGCCTTACAAACCAATATTGCTGATAGGTTCAATGTTTCACATTTCTAGAAACAAATTCAGTCCCACGAAGCTTAACTAAAGTTTTAAATTCCTAAATAGTTCAGATTTATCACCCTCGAGTATGAGGACTTATCAGCACTTTTGACTCAGCATCGAAATGTAGCAAAACCTCTCACACCTGTAGAACGTCTTCCGCTGAACAACTAGTGCTTATTGCATGAATATACCCTCTTTTACTTGTTTCAGTTATTTGACTGTGGCCATGCTGGAGCACCGCCTTTAGTCGAGGAAATCGACCCCAGGACTTATTCTTTGTAAGCCTAGTAGTTATTCTATCGGTCTCTTTTGCCGAACCGCTAAGTTATGGGTACGTAAACACACCAGCATCGGTTGTCAAGCGATGTGGGGTGGGGAGGGGGCAAACACAGACACACAAACATATACACACACATACATATATATACATATATACGGTGGGCTTCTTCCAATTTCCGTCTACCAAATCCACTCACAAGGCTTTAGTCGGCTCGAGAAAATACTAGAAAACATTTGCCCAAGGCGCCACGCAGTGGTACTGAACCCGGAACCATGTGGTTCGTAAGCAAGCTACTTACCACACAGCCACTCCTACGCCTATAGTACTTTTCTGAAGTAATATCGGGTACTTTTCTGCATTAATTTCTTTAATTCTTACACATATATGCAGTTACGATGGCGTGGCAAAAAAATGTGCGTCCCAACTGCATGCTTTCAGGTTCAGTCCCACTA
>NC_043000.1:142670005-142705005 GCF_006345805.1 Octopus sinensis
CTTAGAATTAACGAGCAATGGCTAAGCACTCTCCACACATGCATGTTCATGAACATGATCTGCGTTCCTTGAACTTTCCTTATCCATAAATTTCTAAATTAACCTTTTAATTTCGGTGAGAACTTCTTTATGACATATAGTTCCGTTGTCTTTCGGAAGTTTGGGCCGTTTCTTAAGAAAGATCTTGTGTTTTTGTTCCCCACATATTTTCAAATGTTTGCCCAATGGAATATTCCGTAGTTCCTTTTGTCGGATTTGCTGTCTGTAGACTCTTGCGCGTTAGCATATGGAATTATTGGTTTCACCAATATAATTTTCCTTATATTTGGGGCAAGGAATGTAGTAGATGAGATTTTATATCTTGAAGTTCGTATTTGCATTTAAGTTGAACGAGAATCAAAAAAAAAATTCAGATCATATTTATAACTGAGAAACACTTTCCTATACTTAAACTGTTTTCATATTGTATTTAAAATCACACCTATACTTACTTTAAAATCAATCTTTCAAAAACATAGCCATACACGGCTAAATCAAAAACAACATCTGAAATTTTAATCAAAAATCTGACCCCATCCGTAATACTATTCTCTCCCCCTTACATTAATGAAAACAAAAGAATTTAAAAAAACAAAACCTTGAAATGAAATTATAATCCTAACTGAAGAAAATCAAAAACAGCAGTGGCTGTGTGGTAAGTAGCTTGCTAAGCAACCACATGGTTCCGGGTTCAGTCCCACAGCGTGGCATCTTGGGCAAGTGTCTTCTGCTATAGCCACGGGCCGACCAATGCCTTGTGAGTGGATTTGGTAAACGGAAACTGAAAGAAGCCCGTCGTATATATGTATATATATATATATGCATGTGTGTTTGTGTTAGTGTGTCTGTGTTTGTCACCCCTAGCATTGCTTGACAACCGATGCTGGTGTGTTTACGTCCCCGTCACTTAGCAGAAGAGACCGATAGAATAAGTACTGGGCTTACAAAAGAATAAGTCCAGGGGTCGATTTGCTCGACTAAAGGCGGTGCTCCAGCATGGCCGCAGTCAAATGGCTGAAACAAGTAAAAGAGTAAAAGAGTAAAAGAGAGAGTCTTCCAATTAAAAACGTCGCCTACCTGAATACAAACAATTTCTCCACCTGTGGAAGCACTCCGTCGGTTACGACGATGAGGGTTCCGGTTGATCCGAATCAACGGAACAGCCTGCTCGTGAAATTAACGTGTAAGTGGCTGAGCACTCCACAGACACGTGCACCCTTAACGTAGTTCTCAGGGATATTCAGCGTGACACAGGGGCCGGCCCCTTGAAATACAGTTACAACAGAAACAGGAAGTAAGAGTGAGAAAAAGTTGTGGTGAAAGAGTACAGCAGGGATCACCACCATCCTCTGCCGGAGCCTCGTGGAGCTTTTAGGAATTTTCGCTCAATAAACACTCACAATGCCCGGTCTGGGAATCGAAACCGCGATCCTATGACCGCGAGTCCGCTGCCCTAACCACTGGGCCATTGCGCGTCCACATTTCCCCACCTAAAAGGTCACTAAAAGAAAAACATATTGAATCAAGCCAACACTGATACAAAAGTCACGCCTTCCCCTACCTCTCAAGCTTTATTCGTATCTCTTTTCCCTTCTACAAACTCCCAAAATAATCCTATATTCTCATCTATCTCTATCTTCACTATCTCCCACCCTCTCCTCCTTTCTCACTATTGCACCTTCCTTTCTAATTTGTTCCTCTCTCTGCCCCCCTCTCTCTCTTTCTAAAACAATCATCAGTTTCAATTTTATATATAAAAAAAGGCGAAGTAAACTTACAATAAACCACATTTTTGATAAATCCGATAAGGGAAGGAAGCGCTAAAAATGTAAATTAAAATATATATTATAATCATCCAACATTCTGTCTATCTTATTATTCTCAATATAAAATGTCTGTACAAAACTCACTCTCTCTCTCTCTCTCTCTCTCTCTCTCTCTCTCTCTCTCTCTCTCTCTCTCTCTCTCTCTCTTCTCTCTCTCTCTCTCTCTCTCTCTCTCTCTCTGTATATATATATATGTGTGTGTGTGTGCGTATGTGTGTGTGTGTATATATTTGTATATATATGTATATATATATGTAGTAGATATATTATATATGTATGTGTGTGTATATACATATATATATATATATATATATATATATATATATATATATATATATATATATATATACATATATATATATGTATATACATATATGTGTGTTTGTGTGTACACCTACGTTACCGAGTTTGTATTCATGTGCAACAAGTTTGTGCATGACAGATGAAAAAAACTTTCGATTATTTTTATGTAGTGGTACATTGATTATGCCGATGTTAATATATTGTATTTCAACTCATAAAAAAATATTTTTTATAAGTTCTGCAGGAATCGTCTAATTAAATATTTAATGTAAAGTCAAGAAAGGCTGCAATAAAGTAAATTCGACGCCTGCTTGAATACAAAGGAGAGCGCTTTGGTAGATATTCAATTATAAAGGCAACAGAAATTAGGAATTGCTTAAATTCACCTAAACCCCATTTTACAATCATCTCTAAACTTTGAAGACAAATTGACTCGAATTCAGAATATTACGCTTAGAATGCAACACCATTAAATTTTCATGTCTCTAGTTATACCATATTGATTATTTGAAAAGAGGACGAAATAGCGCTATACATGGTGATCGATGACTTAAAGACAATTCTACAGGATCTTTGTAATAAATAAAAAATATATATTTTAACTATGTATATTGTGTGCTCCCTCTTTGTTACATTTAAACTTCAAATTCATATTCCTCAACCCGGTATGATTTATAATTTATCTAGAAGTAATAACTCCATTACAATAATTGTCACCAGTGTTCCACGTGTTTAACTTAGTATTCAATATATTTTGGAAAAATTCCATGTGTGACTATTAAAATTTAAGGACCAGACTGCCTTAAGTAAAGAATATACATTGGACGGTCTACTTCTTATATAAAAATAGGTAGGGTTAATACGAATGGAATGCATTTGATCTTAGCATTAACCTGTACGTAGACAGCAAAACTTGTAAATAATTTCACTGTGCGTCACATAATTCGAAAGTCATATTGTCTTTAAATATGTATATTTTTAAGTTATCATTGTGTAGATAAGTAGAGTACACCTTATAAACGACCACATAACAACAATAATAAGCTAAGAAGTTTAATTTCTGTATCGTTGGACATTTACAGATGATATACAGATGGCTTCACAGATTATAGATGGAGTTATTGAAAATTTACTACAACAGAACACAAACATTCAAAACTTATGTCTCTACACCCTACACTTACTAGAAAAATATGTGCAAATCTTGCGTCTAAGTTAGGATCCTATATCTATAATATTTTGTTTTAAATACCCAGGTTTATTCCCCATTTTTGTAACAGGGGGTAACCACAACAGAACACATGGGTATGACTATAAACTACATCTAGTAGTGGGACCCTGCGGCCCTGGTTTGAAGAGTGTGGAACAACCTCTTAGCCACTAATATTTTATGGTCTACTCTGACCCGGAGTGCTAGCACGTGCCACAGCTATGGGTTAACTAGCAATCCCCCTTGCAACTGGGGTGGGGGACCGGTAGAATGAAGTCACCATATTCCCTGCGTGGCGTAAGAGGCGACTAAAATGGGCGGGAGCGAAGGGACTGAGAATCCAATCCTCCTAGCAATTTCAAATTCCTAAAAAGACAAGAAAATCTATAAAACTAGCATGCATAAAGCCTTCCAAATGTTTTCTCTCATTGCCTTAGTATCCTAATGGATAGATATGTATAAGTATTTTGTCATTAGATACGATGAAACACGTGCAGCAAAAACTATAACCCATGATATACACGGAAGATATAGCTATAGTTTAGACACCTGCAAGATGTAGGTTAATGGCTAATACTGTACTTTTCAAATTGTGAGATAATTATTTTACAATGAACCGCGTTAAATAATAAGTGTTTAATTACATTTTTGCTGGACATTTCCCCTAGGAAATTAGTTGTGAAAATGAAAAATGGAAAATAATCTTGCTTAATTAAATTTCAACCTTTCTATAACTTCAAGCGGGAAATACTGTTAAGAAATATCCTGTTGAGGCAGCATAGCGAACTCGTGAAGTAAACTCTAGTAGTTTCTACTTTTAATTTCATGATGAGTTACAGCATAGTCTTTAGACTATCGTTCCGTTGTCGGAAACAAAAGAAGTATTCGTGTCCATTTGCCTGTGCTTAATTTTCAAATAGTAATACACATTCATAAGGCAGAAACGTTAGCACGCCGGGCGAAATGCTTTGCGGTATTTCGTCTGCCGTTACGTTCTGAGTTCAAATTCCGCCGAGGTCGACTTTGCCTTTCATCCTTTCGGGGTCGATTAAATAAGTACCAGTTACCCACTGGGGTCTATGTAATTGACTTAATCGGTTTGTCTGTCCTTGTTTGTCCCGTCTGTGTGTAGCCCCTTGTGGGCAATAAAGAAATAAGTAATACACATTCATACACACATACAATCACATTACACAGTTACAAATGCACAAACCCACACACGACAGGTCTTTGCGCGTGCGCACACACCACACACACACACACACACACACACACATATATATATATATATACGAGGTGCTGAAAAGTTCCTAAATTTAGGTAAAATAAAATACAGGACTATCACTTAATTTTGATATTTTCCAGCACATTCCCCTCTCAGGTTCACTCGTGGCAACGGTCCTTCAGTTTTTCTAAGCCCTATAAAAGAACTCAGAAGTTTGAGTCTCCTGCCAGGCCTTCGCGATACCTGAACGCGAGGAACTTTTCAGCACCCGTCGTATATACCAGCTTTTAGATTGAGCTCATGTTTGGGCACCGCCTTGGAGACTTTTAGTTGAACTGATCGACCCTAATGTTTATTTTCTTTTTAAACATGTTGCTTATTTTATTGGTCTCTTTTACAGAACCACTAGGTTACGGTGACGTAAACACGCCAACACCGGTAGTCAAGCGGTGGTGGAGGATAAGCATAGATACAAAGACACTCACACACACGCCCACACACGCTTACATTCACATATGTATACGACGGACTTCTTTCTGTTTCCGTCTACCATATCCACTCTCAAGCCTTTGGTCAACCCGAGGTTATGGTAGAAAACAATTGCCCAAAGTGACATGCTCTGGGACTGAACCCAGTACCATGTGATTAGGAAGCAAACTTCTAACCGCAAGGCCATGTCTCTGTGTGTCTTTCCTGTGTCTTTCCTGTGTCGGTGAGCTGGCCGAAACTTTAGCACGCCGGGCGAAATGCGGAGCCGTATTTCGTCTGTCGTTACGTTCTGAGTTCAAATTCCGCCGAGGTCGAATTTGCTTTTCTTCCTTTCGGAGTCGATAAATTAAGTACCAGATACGCCATGGGGTCGATGTAATCGACTTAATCCGTTTGTCTGTCCTTGTTTGTCCTCTCTGTGTTTAGCCCTTTGTGGGTAGTAAAGAAATAGGTATTTCGTCTGCCGTTACGTTCTGAGTTCAAATTCCGCCGAGGTCGACTTTGCCTTTCATCCTTTCGGGGTCGATAAACTAAGTACCAGTTACGCACTAGGATCGATGTAATGGACGTAATCTCTTTGTCTGTCCTTGTTTGTCCCCTCTATGTTTAGCCACTTGTGGGCAATAAAGAAATGAGAAATCTTTCCTGTGTCTTTCCTTAATAGGAATCTCGTACGCATGCGAAGAAAATTGAACTAGGAATAGAATCAGAATCATGTCGACCAATCCCTAACTACGGTGAATTATAATTTATCTTCGTTATAAAACAAAGATTATGTCCAGAGAAATTGTTGCAGTTATTGGGAGTTTGAATTAGCGTGTGCATATAAATTTCATTTAAAGTCATAATATAAATTTTAAATTTTGGAACAATGCAAGGAGGTTTGTGCCAGAGGGTCAGTCGATTATGTCGACCCCAGTACTTAAGTAGTACTTGTTTTATTGACTACAAAAGGATGAAAGACAAAGTCGATCGCAGCGGGATTTGACATCAGAATGGAAAAATAGGCGAAATGCCTCCAAGTATTTTGCCCGGCATGCTAACGATTTTTCCAGCTCACCCTCTTAATACTATAATATAAAAGATTGTCGAATAATCACCTATTATATTATATAATATAAGAAAAAACGCATGCAAAAATTGCCATGACATGATAGTAAATATTTCACTACTGTAAAATTAATATTCAACGACTGTGGAAGTATACTGATATCTTAAATTTTCTAGTATGTGTTAGCATTTTACAATATGTAGTGTGAGGTTTCTTTGTTAACTTCCTATTTACTGGAATTTCATGTTTAATTACAAAAGACAAAGAAAATTTAAGAGCCATTACTTGGAGACAGATCAAATCTAATGATAGCATACAGTTGAACATGTCTCAATAAAGAGCCTGACATTCTAACTATATGTCCATAGGGAATAATTAATGATTCAAACATTTGCCTTTTCATCCACGTAATATACTGAGAATTAACCGTATAGTGTATCTCCGGCTGTGGAATTATTCCTATAATGAAACAATATACAATATGAGTGTTTGCTTCATCCAGTCATCACACATGAGTCATTAGAAAAGCGATTGTCGTGACAATTCTGAGCCACTAGTAAAGTGCTAACAGTAACTGCAGTCGACAAAAGACGAAAGGGCTATTTTCAATGACATATATGTAGTCAATAATACCACATATATGTTACTGAAAAATGAACTTTTTCTCACTTAAAGAATATGCTATCTTTAACGTATTTGTTAGCGTATTGCACTCACAATCACAAGACCATTGTTTCGATTACTGGGTGGTGCGTTATAATGTTGAGCAAATCTTACGTTGCTTCAGTGAATAATTTACCACCCTGGGAATGACTGGCGTCTTATTCAAAGAAATTTCGTGATCCCGGTATTTTATAAGCCATGAAAATAGGGTAGCTTGGCCGTATGAGACTTATGACTAGAGACAGTGCTTTATATGTTATTTTTACCATGTGGTGGTAGATAACACAATTGCCAAGAAAGTGACAGAATTTTATGCATTATGAGGATTAAAGTGATGTACTTTTAAATCTGCTGTTGACTAAAATTATAATTGTTATCTGGTGAGCATGTTTTCTTTAATCACTTAAAAGTGCCTAAGCTGGTAAGAATTCCAGACCGCCCAGCATACTACTTACAACACTTCTCAAACATCAAATCGACGTGCTCTAAAATTGGTGTTAAAATAACTGTTTAAATAAGTTCGACTAAGTAAGTTCATATTGTTTTAAGTCAAAGAAACACATATATTCATTATTTTACACGCTTCATGATGAAATTGCTCGGTATCATCTCAGTTCTTATTCTTTGTATAGGACGGAAACAACAAACCATAGGGAAGGAGGCATGAGATTATATTACGTTCATATACTAAGGCATCTTAGAACTTTGATTTAAATAGTACACTGATCACTCGCCATATCGCGGATCACCTACCGCGCCCTCAGTACATTTTTTTGGCTAATATATGTAAATTTATATCGCGGACTCCTCAGTATATCGCGGGTTTCTGCGGCCGATAGTTATTTATATTCTTTTTAGATTTTAACTATTTCTGTGGTAAAATAGCATTTTTACGCCTAAAACTTAATAGACTAATAAATAAAAACACAGTACAGAACTGCACTGTATAGCACATTGATTAGAATATCATAAAAGAAAATTCGTAGTTTACCGTAGATGAGTAAACAAAGAATAATACTTACTGTATGGAAAACCAAATTATATGTTGGGAGGGTTTGTAAAAGCTTATATATTAATCAAAGGACATACTATATATGTCTACCTCCTGGAAATAACAGGTTAAACTCCTATTTAGATCGCCAAAATACACAAATACACAAATAATAACTGCAGAAATCAACCGTCCGAAGGCAAATGGGCTAAGACAATCTCCGAGCATGCATTCAAGTATTTGGACTCACGTGGACTGGTTTCTGCACTGGAAATTATCCTCAGTTTCCTCAGCACGTGTTACTATAATAGAGACCCCCATCCCGTCGTGTGGAAGTCTGTGCTGCTACTGATTCGTTTTGCATCGAAATCATAGAGGCCATGAGTTTGAAAATAATTTCAATACGGAGCAAATAATTCACGAGAAAAGAATAATTCACGAAAAAATAATTTGTGATGATAACATTGACTCTGTTACTATCTAGTGTAACAATTTAAAAATGATAATAACAGAATCAATAATACAGGCGATTGCAGGACCCTACAAAAAGCATTAAATAGCTGAAGGATTAAAATTAATCAAAGGATATACTAAATATGTCTACTTGCTGGAAATATCAGTCAAAGCTCGTATTTAAATCGCCAAAATACAGTGATAATAACTACAGAAATCAACCGTATATTTGCACCGTATTGAAATTATTTTCACATTGGTGGCTGCTATGATTTCGGTGCAAAACGAATCAGACGCAGCGCAAATTTCAACACGACTGGTTGGGGGTCTCTATCATGGTAACAGATGCTAAGGAAGCTGAGGCTATTTGCCAGAGCAAAAACCGGTCCACGTGGTTCCAAATACCTGAATGCATGTTGGGAGATTGTCTTAGCCCGTTTGCCTTCGGATGGTTGATTTCTGTAGTTATTATTTGTGTATTTTGTCAACTTAAATAAGGATTTTGACTGTTATTTCCAGCAGGTAGACATATTTGGCATGTCCTTTGATTAATTTTAATCCTTCAGCTATTTAATGCTAATTTTGTGACCTGCAATTGCTATATTATTGACTCTGTTATTATCATTTTAACGTGTTACACTAGATAATAATAGAGTCAATGGTTTCTTCGCAAATTATTCTTTCGTGAATTATTTGCTCCATATTAAAAGCTTAAATATATAAAAATAATAAAATAAATATATACAACTTATAAAAATAGTATAAAATAGTATAGTAAAAAAATCTTCGAATGTATAGCGGATGTTTTCTGTGGCGGTACTATTTGAAAATGCCTACACACTACAAATGTATATTCTGTTGTCCATAAGAAAACAAATGGGAAAAGGTCGTAGATCAAGAAGTAAACATACGCCGAATGTTTCTATTGATAGTCAAATTTCTGGCGGAAGCCATTTTGCTTTCGATTAAGCTACTAAAATCCTAGAAAATGCATTTAGGCTACAGGCTTTCAAAATAGATAAATGCTGAGATGAAAATGATTACATATTTAATAACTTTAAAGATTTTAGTAGCAGAATTAACATTTCCAAGTTGAATAGGTTCCTTTATGAAGGATGTGTTAATCTCAAGTTAAAACTTATATTTCTAAAGATACAAATATCGTGAACGAAGAAATTCGGGCATGTGCACAAAACAAAAGTGTTTAATTAAGAAATATAACCCTAAGGTAACTTCTGACACATGTAACATTTGCGAATTCGTTGCTTAATAAATACATGCAATCACGTTTATATGTCTTACGTATACAAGGAAAATAGACTAATTGATACGCTCTTATGTAAAATAATACACTCGTGTATATGAACAGATAGTATGTGTGCGAATGTGTATCTATATATATATAGATATATATACACATATATACATGTATGTCTGTATTTATATATGTATGTCATTATTTTGTTCTATTTCAAGATTTCTTACTAATAGAGAAAGAACCAATTCCTAACCTAGATCCAAGGCTACTTCATTGGAATATCAAAAGGGCAATTTTGTGTGCATATATGTAGATGTTCAAATTTGTGTTTTGTTTTATGTATATTGTTCTGCATATAGTTGCGTGTCTAGGCATACACATATATATTTCAAGGATAAACTTCTTGAGAGTTTTACAGATTTTTACAGTTCCAGTGATGGTTTTCTCCTTTCTGGTTTTGAGAAGACTAATTACTCAATATTGGTATTAAGGCAGTGTGTTACATACTCCAGTACTCCAATAATTACAGCTATAAACATGATCTTGTATTCAGGATAGAGTAGCTGTAAATTCTTCAATAATTCAACATGGGTATTTTCTTTATCGCTTTTCTTTAGCTTTAAGGTTAACATCCGCTGGGCAGCTGCTATCCACAACTGTACATAGTTACTCTTCTCTACCACAAATTACTATGTCAAGTCTATTATGTTCACATTTTATTCGGGTTTTCAATTCTACATTCCACCTGTGCTCCTTTTCATTATGAATGGCTATGTCTTCTGCCATACTGTAGGTTGTTATTGCTTTGGCCTCGAGGTTATCTTTTACACGGATCTCATACAATGTCCTAGCTACATAATGCCTCATCGGTATATAATACTCAGATAACATTTTCGGACAGCTGCTTATTATGTAGGTGATATCTTCGGTGTTAACTCCACAAAGTCTGCATCTGTTGTCACATTTTAGTACTTTACCTGCGTCTCTGTTCCTTTTTTGCATCAGGTATTTTGTTGATATTTCTTCTTCCTGGAATGCAAACGTATACCCTTTAAAGTGGGAGTTAGTGACCTGGTTGTTGGTCCATGACAGTGTGCTTTGATGATGAATATTACTATCATCACGGAGCTTTCTAATAATATATACATGTTTGGGCTTCTGTTGATATATGCTCGTCCTTTCATCTGGTGATACGTTGCGGTAGAGTCGTGAAAATTCTTTAGGAATGTACTTAAGGTTATCAGACAGGAAATGCCGGTTAAGAAGGTGCTTTCCAATTCTCATAATATCATCAGTCTCCTGTATGCAAACTTGGTCAAATGATGCACTCCGGCACTTGGTGGTGGAAATATGATACCGAAGGGGTGTGATACGACATTCAAAGGCAGTCTGGATTGATGTTAAGCCTCTGTCCTCTTGTTTTTATTTTAGAAAGAGGCGGTCTATGTCATTGCTGATCTGGAAATTATGTGTACTGGTTAGTCTCTTCTGGATTTTCACATCAATAGATCGGATGTCCAGCAAGCAGCCTAAATATTGGGTATGAGTACTAGCACAAACTCGGTGAGGGACACGGTTTTACTGAATGCAGAAAGTACCAATATATGTATGTATGTGTGTATGTATCTATGTATGTATGTATACGTGTACGTGTGTATGTATATGTGTGTGTGTTTGTATGTATGTATATGTATATATATATATATATTTATATATATATATATATAAAATTACAAAAATGGGACAAGAACGCAAAACATCCAGACAGACGATACAAAGAAAACAAGGACGGGTCGTTCGGCGTTTTCTTTCCTCAGTCGAGTTCCATATTATCTTTGCAATTTCGGCTGGTTGTACTCATGATTGCTCCAATCTGGCCAGCCCGATGGAAAACGTAAGCAGAGAGGATTAGATTCCTTGGAAGAAAGCAGCGAATGTATACGAATACAAGGACGAAAAAACAAGCGGAAAATGTTACACAAATACAAATGCAAATAACAGGATATAGCAACAGATGTCTTGGACTCGCTTTATGAGACTCCGCTGTTACGAGTCGAAAGCACAAAATCCAAATTTTGAACTAAATGCAAATGTTTCTACTACCATAACAAATGCTTTTGCGTGTTACCGAAAAATTTATAGTGAGAAATAACAAGCTTCTTCTAAGCAAACAACTCTAGACTTAATTTTTAAAAAGAAATCTTCAAGTATCTCTACGAGTGCTTGTGAATCGTCGATCACGTTTACAAGTGATGGTGTGCGCGAGTCTAATGCAAGTGAAAGTGATCCAGGAAGTGATTATAATAGCATTTTAATTATAAATGATCTTGACATTTTTTTTTACTTTAGATAAAATATTCTTTACATTCTACTTTTGTTTTATTGCCATTCATTTACGAATATTATAAATTTTATAGGTAGAATATTTTTTCTAGGAACGAAATACCATATATATTATTGCTATCATGGGAAGTTATTGCTCTGCTTTACTAGTTTTTGCTTAACGAGCGGTCTCTGAGAACAAATTAACCCGTTTGACGTGGCATCGCGATATATGAATGAAATATGTGTACGTGTAATTCCATATGTGTATATGTATCTATTTATCTATGTACGCATTAATATCTATGTGAATATGTGTTTATATGTATGTACGTAATCTGGCAGGACCTACCCAACCACCAAAACCCGTAGCCAACTTAGGGAAAATTTGAATGGAATGATTGAAACCTCTATGATCGGTGTTTAGTAATTGCTAGTTTGCTCTTATCTGGTTTAGGTATATGATGGATGTAAGCTCTGTTTCGATGACAAGGTCACGCCAACAAGAGAAAGGGAATTAGGTTTCAGCGGATTTCGGGGGCCAGATGATGTGTTTAGCCGTTGTTAATTTGCACTTAGTTGTTGGCGAAATCTTTCTTACCACGACAAGGTTACGCTAACAAGAGAGAGGGACTTGTATTTCGGGAGATTTTGGCGATCAGATGATAATGAACATGGAGATGTGTTGGAGTTTGTGGAGAGGAGGCAATAAAGAGCTCATTAATGTTGGTGGCCAGATAAATGGCAAAACTGAAAGGGCTTGGTTGTAGGAGAGGTAAAGTGATTCAAATGAGCAGGGGGAAAAGGCGTGGTAAGGAGGAGGAAGTTGGTGGGTCAGGGTGGTGGGTAGATTGATAAACGTAATTAGATGCTGGGTAGGGGAACGTACTTGTACGCTCGCAATCTAACCCCTTTCGCCACAATCATCTTCCACCGATTTCACCTCATTTACAAAATTCAGGCCATCCACACCCATGCATAACTTTTATACCATTTAGTTCTCTCTCTTTCTCTCTCATTTTCTCTCTTCCTCTCTCCCCTTCTCTTTCTCTGTTAGTCACTCTTCTATCCGCATCTACACTTAGCGACAAGGGGGAGCTCCTTTCTCTCTTCTCTCTCTTCTCTCTCTTCTCTTTCTCTCGGTCTCTCTCTCTCTCAGCTTCGCCTCTATCTGCATCTGCAGATGTCATTCGAATCCCATTTTTTAGAAAGATGATTTGTATTTATGAGTGATGGTGTGGGTGCAATGATTGAGTTAAGGATCTTTATTTATTTTTAATGAATCGAATAGGGTGAAATACAAACCATACAAACCTACTTGCGTCCATCACAATTCCATGAAATCGAATGAACATGGTAAGAAGTGAGCTAGCAGGCACTTACGACTTCATAATAGACTGTCTTATTATTTCCTAGTGGATTTCCAAAATGGCTTCATATTAGAATATTTTTATGGTTTCATTTATTTTCCTTTCGAAAATGGTGACATGTGGCAATTTATATTCTTTCAGTCATATAAGAGAAGCATATAGGCGCAGGAGTGGCTGAGTGGTAAGTAGCTTGTTTACCAACCACATGGTTCCGGGTTCAGTCCCACTGCGTGGCACCTTGGGCAAGTGTCTTCTACTATAGTCTCGGGCCGACCAAATCCTTGTGAGTGGATTTGGTAGACGGAAACTGAAAGAATCCCGTCGTATATATGTACCTATATATATGCGTGTGTATGTTTGTGTGTCTGTGTTTGTCCCCCTAGCATTGCTTGACAACCGATGCTGGTGTGTTTATGTCCCCGTTACTTAGCGGTTCAGCAAAAGAGACCGATAGAATAAGTACTGGGCTTTGCTCGATTAAAGGCGGTGCTCCAGCATGGCTGCAGTCAAATGACTGAAACAAGTAAAAGAGTAAAAGAGTATATACGACATTTCAAATTATGAAGGAATGGTTTCTGTTACACACTAGGGTCTATTGTGATTGAAGAAGTACGATCGCGTATACAAACGGCTAAAATATGTTTTTTTTTTCTGAAGGATCTCCGGAATAACGTTTCTCTGCCGAATGCTTAGCTCAGAAAATTAGGGAATCTCTGCAGGTTGAGCCGCTGCTTCTCCGCATTGAGGGGTTACAGCTCCAGCGCTACGGGTACGTCGCAGGAAAAATTCACAAAACGGTGTCTTCAAACCGAGTCAACTAGCAGAGAAAGGGGTAGACACAGAACGAGATGGCTGAATGATATTATTAATCTCAAAGCGTCATACTTGAGAGTCCAGCCTCAAAGCGCGATGACAGTTCCTTCCAATACGATTTTATGGTGGAGGAACCTGGAACCATGTTGTTGGGAAGCACGCTTCTTACCATGACACGGTACAATATTTTTCTGGGAACGAATTACGATTTATAACATTGCCACTATGGGAAATTATCGCTCCGCTTTACGAGTGTTCGCTTTACGAGCAGTCTCCGGGAATTACTTAACTCGTATATTGAAGCATTATAGTATATCTTAATGAGAGTGTGTATGCATTATTTTTAATCCTTTACTTGTTTCAGTCATTGATCTGCGACCATGCTTGAGCACCGCACTTGAAAGATTTTAGCTGAATAAATCCCAGTATTTATTCTTATAACAACTTTATACTTGATTTGATTTATTCAACTAAAACCCTTCAAATGCCTGGTACTTATTCTATCGCTCTCGTTTCGCTGAAATACTATCTTACGGAGACGTAAACAGACCAACACTAGTTGTCAAGCAATGACAAGGAGACAAAAACAGACAAAACGGTACACACAGATATATATCTCTGTATGTGAGCGCGCGCGTGTGTGTATGCGTGTATGCGTGTGAGTAAGAGTGTGTGTGTGTGTGTGTGTGTGTGTGTATTTGCGTTCGTTTGTTTGTAGATTGTTTGAAGTGACGTACAGAGATATAAAAATAGGAAGAAGTAGTCAGGGGGATTTAGATAAACATTTTTTAAGGCTTTCATCTCCGATTCAAAATAACAAAGAACAACGCAGCCACTCCAAATCGCCTCTTCCCGAAACCTAAGGAACAATCTTAACTCTAGATTTTTCTTCAACTAACATATATACAAAAGGAAATAACTTTCTACCTTTATATCATTCACAATTAATCTCTCAAGAAATATGAAAGCGCTGATGAGATTATATATATATTGACACAAGGGATGAGATCAAATCCGTCCTCAACATATAAGCTAGAACATAACCTTTACTGCAATAAAAGAGTTAAAATACTATTCTGCTGTACGCCCTGATAGATTACCCGCTAGTTTCCTGAAGGAATGTAGACACCAACTTGCTGTCTCTCTGACCAACCTCTGGAGATATTCTTTAGACTCAGGTTATATACGGAAACAGTTCTTATCCCAGTCTGTCATCCCCGTTTTCAAACAGAAAACAGATCCCCCTCAGTCAACTATCACCCAGTCTCACTCACCTCCGATATCATCAAATTGTTTGAAAGGGTGGTGAGATCAAAGATAGCTATCTTCCTGGAGAGCCACAATCTCCTAAATTCAAACCATCATGACATTCGCTGCGGCGAGTACTGTCTAACACAGCTCTTGCACCACATCGATGACGCACTTAAACCCTTGGTATTAGGTTCGAATTCTGATGTCATATATCTTGACATCAGTATTTGACAGAAACGACCGCAATACACTACTGTCAAAATTGCCAAATGTTGGGATCCGTAGAAAACTACTACAGTGGACTGGAGAACAGAACACATGTTATGATCGGTGGAATCCACTCAAACCCAGCAAATATAACTAGTGGTGTCCCTTAGGGTACTGTATTTTTGCCTGCTTCTGTTTATAGTCGACATAAGCAACCTTCCTATCAGGAATGTCCGCATCAATAAGGTCGATATAGCTCGTAGGATGAGTTCCTGGATCCTAAGAACTTTCCGATCCAGAGAACAAGGTGTCATCATTCCTCTTTTCTCCTCTTTTGTACACCTTGAATACTGCTGCCCTCTGTCGTGTCCCCATACAAAACAAAACATTTCGAAAACTGAATCCCCCCAGAAGGAATTCCCAAAAAGAATTAATCTCGATTATTGGGGCCGCTTTAAGGGATTCAAACTCTATTATCTCCAGCGCTGCCGTGAGCGATACATCTTTTGCACGATGTGGAGAATGTACCACCAATATTGCTCAAACGTCTTCATATGTCCCCTACCCAATTCAGTATCACAACACATAAATACACTACAACACAATTTGTTTTTTTCTCAACAGGCTCTTCCCTATTTAATATTGTCCCAGAACAGACCAAAAGGGAAAATGATTCATTCACATTTAAACGGAATTTGGACAAATGTCTTCAAGGAATACAATTTAAGCCACCTTTACCTGGACACAACTTACTCAGCGATATTCTGCGTTCCTCGTTGGATCTACGTCTGGAATTCCGAGATGCACGTAGGTTATATTTCAAATGATTAATACAGAAGACGGAGTGTTACTAGAAGCAACTATTAGCACAATAATCGTTTCGTCTTCATTCTGCACTGCCTCCTAAATATATAGCTTCAAATTTTCTCTTAAGCTAGAAACTCACGTCAGAGTCACCTTTTGTAATCACCTAATAACTTACAAATATCTCATTATTAAAGTGGAAAAATTATCAGGAAGGCCATTCCCATTTTTTTTTTCAAAAATGCACACATGTTCACACACAAACACTACACTAGCGCGCGCACACAGACACACACTCATATTCTACGGGCTTATTTCAGTTTCCAATTACCAATTCCCCACACAAGGCCTTGGTCTGTCTGGAACTGCAGTAGAAGACACGTAATAGAGCTGCCATAGAGCTGTTTCTTTCATTGGATCAACTGGAACCCTCGTCGGCGAAACCGACGGAATGCCATAGATATATGTATATACATATGTATATACATATATACATATATGTATATATATATATACATATATGTGTATACATATATGGATATACATATATTCATATATGTATACTGTTTATCTTCTACTTGTTTTATGGAGGACACCACCTGGAAGGGCTTTTAGTTGAATAAATTGATTCTAAAACTCTTATTTTAAGCCTGGTTCTTATTCTGCGGGAATTTTATGTCGAACCACTAAGTTACGGTGACTTAAACAGATCGACACTGGGTGTCAAGTGTAGTGGTAGGGCACACACGCGTGCATACATATACACACATATATACGTATATACAAATGACGAACTTCTTTCAGTTTCCGTCTACCAAATTCACTCACAAAATATTGGTCAACTCGGAGCTATAGTAGAAACTCTTACCGAAGGTGCCATGCACTGGAACTGACTGAACCCGAAACCGTGCGGTTGCAAAGAGAGTTTCTTAACCATACAGCCATGCCTGCGCCTAAGTGTCAGTAAAGAACTGGGGTCGATTTCCTCGGCCCTAGCCATCTCCTAACGCATGTGGCTTTTATGTTAAACCATCGTTATTTGTTTTTGTGTTATAAATCTGACACAATTTTGCAGCATCACTAGGCATCGTGTCAAGTAGCTCACCTGGATGCCGTAGCACCCCTGGTGAAAAAAAACATGATATAAACATGTTAGCTACAAACATATTTTAATAGAGTGTGTGGCTGTCGAAAATGCTGTCACTCGTCGGCTCCCATAGCTTCGGCGACATTGTCCTGTTTGATTATTGTGTTTTTAACGCGCAATAGTTTCCGAGTGCAGGTCCCGGGAAAATGTAGGCTAGCAATGATGAAATCTGGTTGTAATACGAGGTGTATCGTGGTCGGCTGCTTCATTTTCGTAGGTAGAAGTGTGGTCGATATCTGGAAGCTGGAATGCGAAATTTCGATACGTGAATGCATTTTTCCTTTACTTACTGCTTCGTGGATTGTAACTAGATAGAGACCATATAGCTTATTGAACATTTCATACTGGTTTCTTCAATGCAGGACTTAACAGAGTAAAACCTTCGGAGTGAGTGGGGATATAATAGATATGTTTTGCTCATGTATACAATTCACGTGGTTTCACCCTGATCGGACTACTCAGTTTTATTTTAAACCTGGCTCAGTGGTAGACGTGGGTAGCAACATAACAATCAAATTTCACTGCCAACGATATACAGGATTCCAGAGTATTTTCGGATACTAAGATCGCAAAAGCTAGCAGATTTATTAAAAAGTAACAAATAGCAACAGAAATGTTATTAATGGCAAAAGACAATCTTTATGTCGAAATTAAGGTGAAAGGTGCGTTAGAGCGTCGCATACTGCGATACTTTCCTTGAAAGAATCCCTCATATATATTATATATATATATATATATATATATATTATATATATATATATATATATAGATATATATAGGGAAAAAACTCCCTTTGGTCATGAATGACCATAGGATGCACCTAGAAAGTTCTGCTCCGAGCCACAAGTCTGGGCAAGGTTGCTTATGGAAGAATAGCAGTCGCCCATGCGTACCAGTCTCCCCTTTTCACGTCACCGACGCTATCCAAGGGAAAAGCAAAGGCCGATACAGCTTTCACCAATGACGTCGCAACTCCTTTCTAACATCGAGTGAACTGAACTAACGTGAACTATAGTGTCTTGCTCAAGAGCACAACAAAGAGCCCGGTCTGGGAATCGAACTCACTACCCCATGAATGTGATCTTGACGCCCTAACCACTAAGGCATGCGCCTTCGCACACACATACATACACACATACACACACACACACATATACAGAGAGAGTGAGAGTAAGAGAAAGAGAGAGAGAGTGATGAAAAATACTAAGGAAGGGTTGAAAATGCGTCAAAATCTTTCTATATACAGGTATATTTCTTGTGTGTGGAGACGCGTGGCTTAGTGGTTAGGGTGTCCGCATCATCATCGTAAGATTGTGGTTTCGATTCCTGGATCGGGCGACGCGTTGTGTTCTTGAGCAAAAGACTTCATTTCACTTGGCTCCAGTCCACTCAGCTGGCAAAAATGAGTAACGCTGCGATGGACTGGCGTCCTGCCCAACTAGGGAACATATACACCATTGAAACCGAGAAACCGGGCCCATGAGCCTGGCTAGGCTTAAAAAGGGCGCATTTATTTATTATTATTATATTTCTTGTGTAATTAAAACAAGTTTAATATTTTAACATAAGGAGAAAATAGTGTATTGATATTTATGAAAAGCAAAATGCTGAAATACTTTTCAACGAATACCTGTTTATGTATTATCCTAACTGAATATGTACTATTGGTGTACATGTTCATAACTTTGACATATATATATAACACAAATGAGAAGAGAAATTACTTCGAGTCTTCTCTGTATAAAAAGGTTTTTAGTTCATGCGGTTTTGAGTGAGTTGCGTCTAAAAGAGATTTTGTCGCAAAAGAAAAATATATATATAGACAGAGATGTAGTTAGATTGACATATAGATAATGCTGGGAGGAATAACACAGACGAATATTGGAAAAAGAGAAATATATAGAGCGAAATCAATTATTGTTTGAAAAGCATAAAGCTCATGCAAAATGATGAACAGGGATACATCTAACAAAAGTTTTTCTTTCAACACGCGCACACACTAAGGCAAACACACACATACACACAGAGATTATTGTTATTATTATTATTATTATTATTATTATTATTATTATTATTATTATTATATTTCTTGTGTAATTAAAACAAGTTTAATATTTTAACATAAGGAGAAAATAGTGTATTGATATTTATGAAAAGCAAAATGCTGAAATACTTTTCAACGAATACCTGTTTATGTATTATCCTAACTGAATATGTACTATTGGTGTACATGTTCATAACTTTGACATATATATATAACACAAATGAGAAGAGAAATTACTTCGAGTCTTCTCTGTATAAAAAGGTTTTTAGTTCATGCGGTTTTGAGTGAGTTGCGTCTAAAAGAGATTTTGTCGCAAAAGAAAAATATATATATAGACAGAGATGTAGTTAGATTGACATATAGATAATGCTGGGAGGAATAACACAGACGAATATTGGAAAAAGAGAAATATATAGAGCGAAATCAATTATTGTTTGAAAAGCATAAAGCTCATGCAAAATGATGAACAGGGATACATCTAACAAAAGTTTTTCTTTCAACACGCGCACACACTAAGGCAAACACACACATACACACAGAGATTATTGTTATTATTATTATTATTATTATTATTATTATTATTATTATTATTATTATTATTATTATCATCATAATTATTATTATTATTATTATTATTATTATTATTATTATTATTATTATTATTATGCTATTAAGTTAGACAGGGCCTGGACCAATCTTTGGTCGAAACATATCTAAGTTTATTATTATTATTATTATCATTGAGTGAGAGAACAGTGCATGCCATCTAAGTGACACTGGGGTAAAATATACGAAGCCCAGTATACCCATCATGACTACCCGTCTGATAAGGGCACACTAGGCACATGCATCACAACCATATGTGCGCGACATGGTGATCTCATATCAAAATAAACAGCACATGACCTTGCAGGTGGGGCCCAGTTAGGATTTTCTTCAGGTCGAGTAACCCATCCCAATCGAAAGGTCCCTGAAGAAGGGTTGTTTAATGATGTTGAATGAAACACCCATGTTTCCAGAGGTGAATTATTCAAACCCCAAAGAATCCCTCTCAACACATGGCTATGATGCTCCCCCACTACTTCTGCTCTTGATCAGAGATGCACATATCGTCAGCCACTAAGGGACATGCTTAACTGGTTAAAGTCAAACAACTGACAAGCAAATCTGTGGTATTGAGCAGAATATTTGCTGTAGCCCATCTTTTATACCAAGACAAAACAATGTACATGATAACACTTCCAATCAGTTAAGATCAGAAGCCACGAGAGCCACTGCCTTGCACTGCTATTATTATTATTATTATTATTATTATTATTATTATTATTATTATTATTATTAATATTATTATTATTATTATTATTATTATTATTATTATTATTATTCTATGTTTGACTTTTGCTTTATGTCTGTACAAGTTAGCTCCAAGTCTCACCCAGAAACCTCAAGAGACAACAGGTGGGAAGTTCTGTGCCATATATTTGGGGGGGGGGTTTATATTTATTTATTTTTTTTGGTGTTGTACTAGTGAATGTCTAATACATAAAAAAATAAAAATAAATAAATAAATAAATAAAAAGTTTGTTTTAAACCTTGGGATTACATAGAGAGTATTTTGCGTAGGATATGAGCAGTATCTTTTGAATTTCTGCCATTTTGGGGTTTCCTGGTATCTGAGTTAGGTAGCAATCAGTCCCTTTCGCTATCATTCCCAGGGCACCTTTGACAACAGGTATTGTTTTAGTCTTCAGCTTCCACATTTTGCTGATTTCTATTTCAAGATCTTTATATTTGCTCAGTTTTTGGTAGCTCTTGACAGATACGTTATTATTATTATTATTATTATTATTATTATTATTATTATTATTATTATTAGATATCAACACGCACAAACGTTTCCGATATTTGGATGATAATGGGTATTTTTCCTGCATGCGTTGATTGACCTAAAGGATCCGCTGCAGACCAGGGGAAACCCAGGGTTATATTTCACTACACCAGCCATACACATTCTACGTTTGTTTTGAGCACTTAGTAACCAAAACATGCATATGCTTACGTATACATAATTATATACATATACTAACATATATATAGAGAGAGATAAATAAGTGTGTGTTTGTATATATATGTATATACATATATGATATTTATATGTGCAAGAATATATTTAAGAACCTATGTGTTCTCGTATCTATATACATATGTATCTATGTTCTCTACTACGTACAAAATAAATGGTTCACTGTTGGTTGAGTTTATTTGCTGTTATATTTTCTATGTAAAGTCGTTCAACTTGCTATGAAGTTCTTGTTGTTTTTCATGTTTTTCTATCGTGTTTTTGTTCTTTGTATTATTTTTTCATTTTTGTTTGTTTTTCGTTTTTGGGTAGTGTGTTGTTTTCTGATTCTATTTTCCATGTAGAATATGATTAATTTTGATCAACATAAAACATGATACAGAAATAAAGATTTGATAAGCATTGCTAAGCTTATTTTTGAAGAGTTAAATCCAGACAGATTTAAATATAGCTTAAACATTTACTATTATAAAAGCATTAGGAAAGTTAATCTCTGTTTACGAATACAACTATTAATTTCTTATTCCTTTATCATGATCTTGTGCGTTTATGTATGAATATGTGCGTGTGTTTGAACTTTTACGTTACTCTTATTTCGTTTGTTTACCTTTTGTTAATATGCTATCTGTTTATCATAGTTTCCCATAAGCCATATCCCTGATTATCAGTCATCTTTGTATTACTCGCTTCAATTTTTTTTCAAATCTAATTAGGCATGAACGCATATTTATACATAGGTATGCGTGCAATATATATGTACTCACATATATGCATTCATGCATGTATACATACGTACATACATACGATAGATATATCAATAATGTGCATTATATATATATATATATATATATATATATATATATATATATATATATATATATATATATATATATATTTATATATATATATATATACATACATATACACACACACACATATATATATATATAATATATGTGCGTGTGTTTGTGTATACATATATATGCAAATATAAATACAAGTGTGCGACTATATATGCATGATTTTGTATGTTTATTGTATAAACCCTACTTTTAGACAATTTTTTAAACGAAAATTCTATTTTAATTACAGATAAGTTTATTTCTATTAAAGTCTATTTCTATTAAAAATCTATTTATATTGAAGTCTTACGAACTATTCCGTATAGTTTCCAGTAAGAAAATGTGCTACCAACATATATACATACATACACACATACAAACATACATATATAGATACATACATAAATATTTACATAAATACATACCTACATACATACATTAAAGCATAAAGAAATTTTTAAAAAATATATGTTTCTAGTTATTTTGTGAATGGTCGTATATTGAAATGAATAATTCAAGATCCTATAGATTTTGAAAAAAAAAAAAAGAAAAACTCTGTCAAAGAAACTGATTTTGTTGAAATACACATTTTTGATATATGACATCAGTAATATATTCCGTGATAAAGTCCACGAAATAACAATGGCTTATGATGCCCTTGCCTAGTTCTAAACACTACAGCGACAAGGAATTAGACATATTTTGAGAGCATAAATGTATCTATTCGTTGTGAAGCCTCTGGAGAAATGAAGGCACACGAAATATTCCTAAATGCAACGATACGCTGAGTGTACATTTTGCAGTCAGTATAGGGGCTGGAATAGCTGTATTTTAAAGTTGTTTCCCAACCACTTAGTTTGGAATTCAATTTTACAATGTGGCACCTTTTGCAAGTGTTTTCTACTCTAGCGCGGGTCGACCAAAACCTTGTGAATTGATTCGGAACACGGAAATATTTGCTCGAAATTACATCATTTCTCCGAATGTCACTGATTTATCTTATTTAACTTTCCGTGTAAATCAATAATATAAGTGCAAATAACGTACTTGGGGATGATTCATTCGACTATACCGCTACCCTAGTAATTTCTGGTTTTGTTGTGGTGGAAATAAATCATGATCATTTGTAAGTTTGACTTGAAGTTTTAGTACACCTAAAAAGACTAATGGTAACATAGTTTAAATTATTGTCGACATTTATATCTTGTGTTTTGTTCGCTTTTGTTTTCTAAATGACATAACGTCGAATAGAGAGAAACAATTAAAAAATTTAATAGAGAAACCTGATACAAAGAAAATAAACGTTAAAACAAGAATTTTACAATTCCGCAGTAAATTCATTTTGTTAATATATTCAAATGAAGACAGGAAAATAAATACATAACAAAATAATACGAGGCAAACAATAAAACAACTCCAATTTCTATCAACGACACCGAGGAAAGATTTCACAAAAAACCAATAATGTGGGCGACAACTCAGAGATTGACAATAAACTGACCTCAAATACCTCTAGCTGATTCCCAGCTAAAGAAAGCAGACATAAGAAACTTAAACCTGAAATCGAATTCATTGTAGTCCCTTGATTTAATCTACAGTTAAGCTAATACATTCCTACTTTATTATACAAGATAACTATAAAAGTGTTAAAGAAAAGAATATCGATTACTTTCGGTCATTGAAAACGACATAACTAAAATGACTTTTTTCTTGTATCTCCTAGGGAAAACAAAGAAAAAAGACTGTTTTCCAAACTCGTAAACTTACAATATAATCCATTCAGGTGGTAAATCGCGAACGTAGATAAAATACTCAGAAAATTAACAGCGAAGTGATTGAAATTCTTCCTATTCAAACTGGACTTTACAATTACTAAACTAATTCCGAGCCAATCTTATTAGAAGCAGTTAACAACAGTGAAAATCAAAACCTATTTAAAAATTATACAACGAAAATTGACCGTCGAGTGAATTCTCAATAAAATGGACAAAAAATAGAAATAAAAAGTAATTTCGATGAACAGAAAAGACGATAAGACGCCTGTAAACAATATTTCCAGATGTTTCAGGGAATATTTGAAACTATGAGTAACATATAATGATACTGACTTAACGAATTGTTCTGAAAAAGTTTTCATTTCAATATTTATTACATTTGGAGACAGTGGTTTGAGGAAAATGGCAAAGCGCCGTAGATAATAGCTTACAGCAGTTATTTATTTTGTTAATTTCTACGATTCGTATTGAAATTTATATTTGTCCATTATAAGAGGGGAAATTAATTCTAATTAGTTTAAAGAGATTAGGGAGCTGGCGATTAACTTGGACGCACAGCCCGCAATATTAGCATCATTATTATTGAATGAAAAAATCTTTAAAAGCATTTAGATACGAGACATCAGTTAAATTGAAGTAAAATTTGTGAATTATCAGACACGGTAAATAACAGGCTAAATGTCTTATAATATTTAGTTTTCTCACTCTAATCTCTATGTTCAAATTTAGACGATATTGACATTACCTTTTGTTTTAAAATAAACAAATATTTATTGCCTTCTCCTTAAAATAAATTAATAAGGTATAAAATAAGCTGCCAGAAATCCAAAAACGTTCGCAAATAGAGTTCCTTAAAAATGATTATGAATGTAACACTTCATAATCTATGCTTAACTTCGTAAGTAACTAGAGAAATCGAACCTATTTCATTCCTTGTGCTCCATATAAATAGCGATTTTTCAACCTAAATTCTTGCAATATTTAGAATCTTCTATCTGTGATCTGAATTCCAAAGTTTTAAGATGACTGAAGTAATTACATGTAATAAGCTACGATTGCTTCATGCGATATGATGCGAAAGACTTCATTTCTATGTAAGAAACACATACTACAATCGTAAATGAATAGTAAAAGACACAAGGATTAAAACTTTCATCATACTTTACTTTCCTTACAGAGCGTAAAACATTTAAATTCACAGAACTGGCACTTTATTTTCTTTATGGTTTTGCACCATCGACATAAAATATACGGCCAGATGTTAACCATAATACCTGTGTCTGAGCAAAATAATCATTGACTATCGCGAGGAAAACAGATCGTTTAGAAATCATTATAAATGGTTATCTCATTTGTTACAGTCCTTTTCTTTCTTTTCAATGCTAAAGCCATTCTCCAGAAATTATTTGCATTATCAATGTCAGATATTGTTATATATATTGCGTTTTGTGCTCTATTTTACCTCCGACTTTACAGCTTCGTTTCACATAATTCACGCGTCTTTCTACTGCCAGTTCGTTGAATAATACATTCATTGATTCTCTGTGTTCATGGAGAAATCTATTAAATATACAGTTAGAATATATACTTGTGTGTGGGTGTTTGTGCGCATGCAGATATTCAGAATTTCAATTGCCGTAGAGTTGAAGCAATATAACAGTTATTTTATTTTTAGCATTTATTCATTATATTTAGGTGCGTTTATATTTCAATAACCATGTAAGCAAATATCTTCATGATTGAAATGCTTTGCGCCATCTAAGATTACGTTCCAAAATAATTCAACTTCTAATATTCTTAAAACAGGCATTTTACAATATCGTAGTATGATGTTTTATTGTTCCATACTAAGAGTAGATTTCAAGCAATAATGGGAATTTATGCAGTGTGTTTTGGTAATGGGATTTCTCAGGAAACCTACAGTGTATAAAGGTATTTCAGATGTATGTAATTATAGGGTTAGTAAAGTAATAAATGAATTACAAAATGGTATGTGCTTCCATTACTTAGGTTTAGGAATGCCTAAAATATTTAGCATTAAGGAGAGTATTCGATGGTACACTGATATGTTATTGTTAATGCTCAGCTCTAGGTCAGTACTAATCTAAAAGATTTATGAACAAAGCCATTCCGCTCATGACCTACCTAATTTTTGTTCAGCCTTAATATGCACAATTAAATTATCCAATAAGTATTTCCTTTTTATAATACAATGAGAGAAAATTAGTTGATATTTCTAGGACGTTTACTAATCTAGGAAAGACAAGCTTTTTGGATCATGAACATGGGAATTGTTGATGTTATGTTTTCTTTAATATTACGTTAATGTGTGTTTTGTTTTAGTAGAAGAACTAAAGAAGCACTCTCCAGAGGTACATCGAGAATTTCTTCCTAACTCATTCGCAATTAGGATGCACACCCGAGCATCGTTACTCGCCCCGTTAACTGTATTACCCTGTTGGTAAAGCACCATGTGTCTTAAGTTTACTTAAACAACTTATTAGAGAAAGTACATAGACAGATTTTTAATTCCTTATTGTTATTTTTATTTATTTCATTTTCAGAATCCACTTCATAATATTTATTATAAGATTTCAGAATCTTGCAGATGTAACGATAAAGTAAAGTAAAATATTTGTAATAAAACTGTGTTAACTAATGTTTATAATAAGATTACCGAAATTATTTTAGGGTAGCAGCTGTACCCTATGAAGATAGTTGCACACCTAATAAATTAAACCATAACATATTTGATGGGAAAGGTATAAAATAGGGAAAGATAGATAAGAAATGTGATATGTTAGATGTAACATGTAATTTTATAAAACGAATGATTTGAGGTTATATTGTGAAATGATAGATAAATAATTTATTTATAGCAATGATGTTTTAAATTTGGAGCTATTTCAAGCTTGCAGTTAAGTGAGAAACTTTATATGTCATCTTCAGTTACGATTTATATAGAATTGCAGCACAGTCAAAGAGATTAATTATATGAGAGACGAGCAAAACGCTCCCGTCCAATGGACGGTGCTGAGTTGTCAAACATTTAAACCAAATTTTCTCAAAACAGCTTGTCCGACCGCCCCACAGGCCTCCCCTTTTCAGATACACTGATTTAACCTAAATTTGAAACACCGACAAAAGAAGAAAAAAAGATATACTTTTTCTTCTATTCCAAAGAAAAACGATTTCCCACGACTTTATCGATCGCATTCTCACCTGAAATCGATTTTTGTAATTTTTTTAAGTCTTATACACGCTTTGATACAGTCGGTCTCTACATATGAAATTTGAGCGCAATCGGATGGAGGATGCTCGAAATCCTAGAAGCCACACACACACACACATTCTTGGAATATGGAGTGTATGAACCTATTTGGTATTGCATCGACTTTTTAAGCGATTGTTTGGAAAAAGTATGGCGAATTGGTGGACAGACCTGACAGCATATGGAAGAAGCTTAGGGACAGTAGAAATTAGGAGGGGTATCTTCCAAGGGGCTGCCTGTCCCCACTGATCTGTGTACTGTGCTTAATACCACTAACACTGATTCTGAGGAACGAAAAAGTTGGGTATGTATTCAAAAGCCGTCAACAAAAAGTCAACCATTTGTTATTCATGGATGACCTCAAACTTTATGGTAAACATGAAGCCCAAGTCAGTTCTCTCGTTGATATGGTGTATACTTTCAGAGCTGATATCAGATTGGTGTTCAGACTGAGAAAGTGTAGTGTGTTAGACTTGAAGAGAGGCAAAATCAAATGTATGGACGGGCTAACGATACAGTCGGGATAGGTTATGAAGCAGATAGAAGAGACAGGCTAGAACTACTTGGGGATTTTGAAAATGGATAAATTGAAAGAAATGACAGAAAAATTTAAGGTGGAGTACTTGTGCAGACTGAGACTGATCCATAAGTCGAAATTAAACGGACGGAATAAGATCGAAGCTATCGATATCTGGGCGGTTTCACTCCTTAGATAGAGAGCAAGGGTAATAGCACGGATAATAGACTAACTAAACAGCTTAGACAGAAAGACAAGAAAGTTGCTAACTAGATATGGGACACTCATCCCAAAACGTGACACAGACAGACTCTATGTAGCAAAAGAAAAGAGGGGGAAGAGGACTTATTGGATGTAAACACAGCATTAGAGCAGAAGAAAACAGCATAGCATTGTATGTAAAAAATGCCACAGAAACGCTATCATTAGAAGTAAGAATGTCAGGCGTGTGTAGGATGACAGATTGCCAAGATAAAGCACTATGCAAGAAAGTGAAAACGAATGAAACAGAAAACAGGTGAGTAAAGAAAAGAATTCATGGACAATTTCATAGGAATGTTAAAGATAAGACAGACAGAGAAAAAAGATGCGTGTGGATAACTAAAAGTGATTTAAAATCGGAAACGGAGGCTCTAATCAGTGCTGCTCGTGAACAAGCCCTAAGAACAAATTACTTAAAATACAGAATGACAACACATCAGAAAGTGATCAGTGCAAAATCTGTTGAGAAAACTGTGAAAATGTATGGCATTTTACCAGCTTATGTACGCCCCTAGCCCAGAAGACATATAAGAGACGCCACGACAATATAGTAAAGCTTGTTCATTGGACACTTTGCAACAAGTATAGACTTGAGAGAGCAAAAATTTGGTACGACTACAAGCCTGAAAGCATTGTCGAAAATAGAAATGCAAAGATCCTATGGGATTTTACGATTCAGTGCGACTATGAGATAGAGAATAGGAAACCAGACAGTCTTAATTGAGAAAGAAAGCAAACTATGCTGGATCATGGGCATAGCATGCTCAGCTGACAACAAGGTATGCGATAAGGAAGAAAGAAATATCGAGAAATATAACAGGTTGGCTTGGGAAGTTAAGCAGTTGTGGTCGATGTAAAAGGTAGCAGTAGTAACAATTATTGCCGGAACCCTGGGAAAAGTGAGCAAAAGTTTCGAAAAGTACGTGCAACAAATATGGGCAATAAGGGTGGAGTACTTGCAGAAAACAGCACTGCTTGGAACCGTTAGAATACTCCAGAAGGTGTTCGAAAAGTAAGAGGTATTACCTTAGTTCACTGGTAGTGAACAGCTGACACAGCAGTACATCTACAACGTTAGAAGCTGTGCAAAGGAAATAACAACAACAACAATAATAATAATAGTAATAATAATAATAATAATAATAATAATAATAATAATAATAATAATAGTATTAAAAAGACATGCTTACAGATCTGTCTGCATGCCTAACTTTATCAGTAGAAACCTAATCTATTTAATCCAGTCAGAATTAATTTTCCTTTGGAAATTTAAGGAATTTAACAAAGAAATTCACATTAGAGTCTCAAAAATATATGAATAATAATAATATTGTTTCGCAATGACAGCTAGGATCATGATCCACGCGCATTAATTAGAGAATATATGTATGTATTTCATTTTCTGTATGTGTGTGTGTGCATATATATACATATATATATGTATGTATGTGTATATATACATAGTGAGGGAGGGGGAAAGAAAAGAGGGGAGAGAGAGATGGATGGATGGGTTTTATGTTCTTTTATTAAATTTATTCCTTTCCATTATCTTCATTTGCAATTCCAAGTAGAAAACGTTACATTTATATCTTTGGTTTTTCTAAAAGTCTTTCGTATTATATACCTGCTACGTGTGAGCGTGTGCGTGTAAGTATATGTGGGTATTTATGTGTGTGTGTCTGTGCGTATTTATGTGTGTGTATTTGGAGGTGTATGTAAATATGTGTGTGTTACTGTGTCTGTGATCGTATATGTGTATGTTCGTAAACATGTAACGCCTGGAGCATTAATGCTAGAATTGAAAATGAGCTAGCTCACATAATGAATGGCTATGTCATTAATAACCTGGATTATCTTGTCAAATTCTTCACAAACTATATTATTATTATTATCATCAAATTTTCATTACTTTCATTTTTATAATTACAATAATAAAAAGTAGTAGTAGTAGTATTAGTAGTAGTAGTAGTAGTAGTAGTGGTGGTGGTGGTGGTGGTGGTGGTGGTAGTAGTAGTAGTAGTAGTAGTAGTGTAGTAGTAGTAGTAGTAGTAGTTTAGTAGTAGTAGTTTAGTAGTAGTAGTAGTAGTAGTAGTTTAGTAGTAGTAGTTTAGAAGTAGTAGTAGTAGTAGTGTTCTTGCTGCAGTCGTTGACATTGTTTTGCCTTTTAGTTTACATTACATGCAATGCTTGCATTTTCTGCGTGGATCAGCTTGTTTTAAGTTTTAGATATTAAATTATTTTTATTTACTTAATTAATACAGAGTTCTTTTTTGTTTTTTTTTTTTTTTTGTGTTTTTTTTTACATGTTTTCGAAATCGCAGTATCATAGCACTGATTCTTTATTGGCTTTTAAAGTACTGCACAATAACAGTTTTAGAATGAAACATTAAACCAATACATGAGTATACATTCGTCATAACAGCACACAGCTAAATTCATTGCTTCTTGTTCGTATTATATGGATCAAATTCCAAATTTTATTCTTGCTCATAAGATTTTGTTAATATCCAGCTTCGACTTAATCATTACCATAATAACTGTCACAGTAGTTAACATACTCAACTGGAAGGAGACCAATCGCTTTCAACGAATCAACTCCATCATGATTATCATCAACGTTACTACTTTAATTTTGCATCAATCATTAGCATCCTTGTATCGTTATTAAGAATCTCTGGGTTAAATTTTACCGCTTACGACTAATATTATTGCCATTGGATATGTGTGTGCATATGAGCGTGTGTGTGTTTGTTATTTCTTTATTGCCCACAAGGGGATTAACATAGAGGGGACAAACAAGCGCAGACAAAGAGATTAAGTCGATTACATCGACCCCAGTGCGTAACTGGTACTTAATTTGTCGACCCCGAAAGGATGAAAGGCAAAGTCAACCTCGGCGGAATTTGAACTCAGAACGTAACGGCGGACGAAATACCTATTTCTTTACTACCCACAAGGGGGCCAAACACAGAGAGGACAAACAAGGACAGATAAACGGATTAAGTCGATTATATCGACCCCACTGCGTAACTGGTACTTAATTTATCGACCCCGAAAGGATGAAAGGCAAAGTCGACCTCGGCGCAATTTGAACTCAGAACGTAGCGGCAGACAAAATACCGCTAAGCATTTCACCCGGCGTGCTAACGTTTCTGCCAGCTCACCGTGTGTGTGTTTGTGTCCGTATGTGTATGAATGTATGTAGACATATACATATATATACACACACACATTAATATTAATATTTATATATCTATATTTTTATAGGGGTATATTCATATATATATATATATATACAAGGACAAGGACAAACATGCACACACACACCCACACACATGTACAAATATATGTGCATACATTATGTGATAAAGTGAGAGATGCACGTGATATCTGACAACTGAACATTGTACACATTCATATCTTTTTTATCTATGCCTCCCGTCTATTTAGCAACCTAACTATTTATCTTTGTATCTATTTATTTGTCAAGCTAGTTATCACTCTTCGTATGCGTGTGTGTGTTTCGCGAGATTAACTTAATAGCACCTCTCAGAAAGCACATTTAATGATGGCTCATATTAGAGTTTCTGTTTTCTTGCTTCTTTTTGCGTGTATTATTGTACATTCGAGTAAAAATACTGTTTGGTATATTCCAGTGTAGGTAGTTTATCTGGGATAAGGCAGTGAGCTGGCAGAAGCGTTAGCACGGTGGGTGAAGTGCTTAGCGGTATTTCGTCTTCTGCTACGTTCTGAGTTCAAAATTCGGGGTCGATTAAATAAGTACCAGTTACTCAGTGGGGTCGATGTAATCGACTTAATCCGTTTGTCTGTCCTTGTTTGTCCCCTCTGTGTTTAGCCCCATGTGGGTAGTAAAGAAATAGGTAGTGTATCTGGAATTATTAATTTGAATATTATGAAACACTCTTCTCTCATGGGCCTCGATATGATGTTCGAGAAAACTGAGCCAGATGAAGAAAAGCAGTTCTGTCTTAGTGTTGTGGTGTTACGCGAGCAGGATTTTTATAGAGGACGGCTGGCACGGGGATCAAGTCTCGCATAAATTCAAAAGATGACAGAAACATCATTTCGGCACTGCTGTTGGAATATTTTCTCCATCGTACAAATATATAGTCCTCACAGCGTTGGAGGGGATAATTTTGAACTTTTCTAGACCAGCCCAATCATTAAAGCCTGTCGTATTATCTGTTTTATTTTTATTCTTTCTGTGTGGTTGATCTCTGAGGTGCCAAAACTTGTATTGTTTTTTGTTCCATGTAGGGAGACCACAACAGGCATTCAAGGTGAGGAAGGGCAAAGTTAGAAAGAGAAGTGTAATAGTAAGAGCGTCTCAATGGCCACTACCATCTGAAGATATATTTCTATTTCTCAATGGAATGATAGAAACATTACTTAACGGCAATAATGAAAGAGTTCTAATTTCTGAAATTTTTGTTCGTTTCTGCAAATCTTTACCGGCATTTTGGTTTTGCCACATCGATATCTCGTACACACTTATCGATTTTTCATGCAAACATTTTGTGAGATTTAATAAGTTGATATTGTGTTTTTTGACTCCATGGTAAAGGTTAGTGCTCTTGTCACATTTTCTAACTCGTGTGGCATTTCATACGAGTAGAGCATAATTTCCTTCAACGATTTGAAATGGGATGATTAAATCCTGAAATGTAATTTCATACGTTGCTTATATTATTATTATTATTATTACATCCATCTTAGCAAAGGCGGAGGTATTGTTTTCAGTCGTGTTTGTTTGCTTGTTTCTTCGTTTGTTTGCCCGTGGACAAGATATCTCAAGAACCACCGAATGGATTCAGATGAAACTTTCAGGGATTTTTGGCCTCGTGACTGGTACGAGATGATTAGATTTGGATATCGATCCGGTACCAGACAAGGATTCTAGATTATTTTTCCTGCTTTTCTAACTTAATTATTGAAAGTGGTCGTGTTCATTTTTAGTAGTCTCGTTTGTGAGACCAGTCGAGTTTATTTCTCATTTTAAAGATTATCTCTGGCTAATCGTTGAGAGGACTTGGTGTTGCATTGGCGGATGTTTGCGCTCTCAAAGTGCTTTCGTTATTATTATTTTCTCCTTGTCACAGGTTTTAGTGGAGCTGCTGGTGTCTTGCTTGTGTAGAGGGTTTTCAATCTGTAACCTACGGCACCACGCTATTCGTTCTTTTCAGATATTTCACACTTTCTTGATTATTCAGGCCGTACCGAGAAGGCAAACATTCTGTAACACTTCTAGTGGGCACTCTCTCCCAGTTACCCTTTTATTCCAATTGGTGCTTTCTGATACTATTACCAAGGACCCAACAATAACTGGCACTGTTGTCACCTTCTTCATTTTCTAAAGCCGAGAAATTTCGTATTTAAAAGGTTTGTATTTATCTATCTTTTTGCCTTAGTTCTTGACTATTCGTGGTTGAAAGGAGCATACATCATAAAGTATACAACATATGTGGTGCACCTTGTCCACCACTACTAGGCCCGGTCTGTTATGCTCTAGCACCTGATCTGTTTGGATTGGGAAATCTCAGAGGATCTTGCTAGTCTCCGACTCTGCTACTCTCTGCGGGTTTTGCTCATACCACGTCCTGACTCTCTGCAGCTCCCACTTTTAACACAGTTTCCAATGTAGCACCATCGCTACCTGTTCTTGTCGTTACAACTAGTAGTCGCTTTGGGCGAGTCTAGGGCATTCGTTCGTGACATAGGAAATAGCTTCATCCACTTCATTGCAGATGCCGCACAGCGTAGACACTTGCTCATTCTTCAGGTTGACTCTCCAGTTCGTGGCCGGAGCTTGGTCCTGTGATGCCACTATAATGCATTCGGTCTCTTTTTTATTTTAGGGTTTCTTTCATAAGCCAAACTCACCTATTTTTTCCAGCAACTTCTGTCTGGTTCAGACTCATCCAAGGTGGCCGAAAAAATGTCGATATTCACGAACAGTTTGGGAGACCCGCAACCAGCAGAACTGAGATAAACATCGCAGATGTGCGTGCAGCTGTGAGGGGAAATCGTCGAATCACTATCCGTGAGTTATCAGAGAATGTACAAATTAGATACGGTTCAGTTCAGTCCATTATCACGGAAGACATGTGTAGGAGATGCGTCTATGCCAAGTTTGTGCTAAATCTGCTTTCAAGTGAACAAAAAGGCGTTCAGGGTTCAGTTGCACAAAATCTCCTTGATTGTGTTGGGAACAATGAAAACTTTTTGAAAACATTTCGTGGGCCTCTGAGCAGGTATCACCAAGCTTTTGGAAAAATTTGATGCAGATTCTCTGCTCAATTTTTTGTCATTGTCAATGTGACGATCACACGCTACACACGTTTTTTCCCAGCACTCCTACGAAAGTGAGCTAAAACGTTAACACTTAATGCTCAGGCACAGCCGAGGTCAGGGTCAATCTATGTCAAGCGGCTTTACTTTCCGTTTTTTAGCTTCGTTACTATGGCAACATATATATATATGATAACAAAATAATAAATAAAACATATGCATATATACATACATATATGTACGTACCTACATCTATATGTATATATACATGCATATATGGGTACAGGACACAAGAAAAACGTCAAATTCAATGAGAAACGAAAACATAAAAACAAAACCAAGGAAACGGACAATTTTTTAAACAACGAAAAAACAGAGTACAAGACATACAACAAATTTATTTAATTTGCTTTGCTTTGCGGGAAGGACTGTTTCATGAAGTTGTGTCTCGCCATTACATTCGAAACACGGAGTAGACG
>NC_043000.1:142710005-142712505 GCF_006345805.1 Octopus sinensis
TTTTCTACAAAACTTTGAGATCTCTTATTTATTTTACTGAAGTTAGGATACTGTCGTGTCAGGATAAGTTTTAGATCATTTGAAAGGATTTGGATTTTGTCCTTTTGAGAGTTTTAAATTAGCAAGATTTATTATTTTAGGTTTCTTATCTTTATCTTGTACCACTAGATGTCTTGAAACATTTAATTCAGGCTTAAAAACTGATTTGTGGCGTTTGTTCCTTTGGCTGTATTTCTAAGTCTGTGGTTATATACTCCGATTCTTCACAGTTTTCTGGAATAATTGTTATGCTTATATTTTAGATTAAAAACTGTTCATGTCTAGGATATATTTTTCCTGTCATAATTTCATTTATGTTTCTTTGCGTATATTGGAATATACGGTTTTGAAAGGTGTTCTGACTTGGTGGAGTGGGGTTTGGGAATCTTTTACTGGGTTTAGCTTACGGTCTGGCGAAACTGGAATTGGTGTTGTTTCGTGAAAGTCTTTAATGGGCAATATTTTTAATTTTCGATATTTACTTTATCGTTTATGAATAAAACTGGTATGCGTTAATTTTATTTGGTAATAAATTAGCATTATTTTCTGTTTGAAATCCTTGATCAAATCTGCTAAACTAGACGATGCTTGTTTTCCAGTGTTGAGGCGATGTCGAATCTTCACTTAAACAATGATATCTCTTGAGTTTAACTGTATTTTCAAACAATACACCTTCGGTCGTTTTCGATATTTCTATTTCCATATGTTTGTGATCAGATTTGAGCTTTTCTTAACTTCTACTGACTCTAAGACGCAATGGTTGAATTTGCTTTTTTAATTTTTCTACAGTCATCTTTTCTCTGAATTTTCTTTTTTTCCGGTTCATTTTCGATCGGTATTGTTCGGAAATTTCTGGGACGAATAATTGGGGTTGGATTCAACCAATTTTCATAAACATTTGCTTTGCAACTGTTTATTGCAAAATGCAAATTTTTGGATTGTGAAGTTCTCATTGCAGATATAATTTAAACTGTATTTGATCGGGTTTGTTTGCCGATCCTGATCGATTTTTTTTGATTTCTTGGTTTGAATTAGGAATTTATTGAAGTTCATTCCGTGTTCTGTGGTGTTGTCTTCTCTATTACTTTACATAGTGGGTTTTGTCATTTAACACTGCTTAAAGGAAAGCTTTTATACAAACCGAAATTTCAGGCAATTTAAAGACTGGAGGTAATGCCATTTCGCTTATACCTTCATTACAATCGTTTCAACAATACTTGATTTAGACACACCATTAATGCAAATACTTGTGTAATATGTTGTGATATTACATATTTATATACATTAAATGTCTAAATCATGTATTATTGAAACAATTGTAGTGAAAGAATAAGTGTAAAACCATCACCAATATTAATGCTTTTACTATCTATATAACACATGGAAGCACTCCGTCGGTTACGACGACGAGGGTTCCGGTTGATCCGAATCAATGGAACAGCCTGCTCGTGAACTTAACGTGTAAGTGGCTGAACACTACACAGACACGTGTATCCTTAACGTAGTTCTCAGGGATATTCAGCGTGACACAGAGAGTGACAAGGCCGGCCCTTTGAAATACAGGTACAACAGAAACAGGAAGTAAGAGTGAGAGAAAGTTGTGGTAAAAGAGTACAGCAGGGATCACCACCATCCCCTGTCGGAGCCTCGTGAAGCTTTAGGTGTTTTCGCTCAATAAACACTCACAACGCCCGGTCTGGGAATCAAAACCGCGATCCTATGACCGCGAGTCCGCTGCCCTAACCACTGGGCCATTGCGCCTCCACTATATAACACGTACACAGGCACAAACACACACATTTATATTACATGGAAAAATGCGAGCATAGAAAGTAATATTCTTAAGATTATAAACCTGGAAAAGGACAGGACAAGTTATTACACCTGTAAAAGATGCTATTACTTCTAGTAAAGTAAACAATAAGAAACATTTTACTTAAAATATTGCAGCAAATAATACCAGTTCTTCTAATTTATCACTCTTTACAGTTCTCATGTTTTAAATTTACAAAGCTGTTCAGCCAATTTGCAAGTTTGTCTAATTAGTCACTTTATTGTGTATTTAAGGTAGTAAATTCTTCAATAAGTATAGTGTTATTTGTAAACTATAATAAAATAGGTTTTAATATTCAAATTTTAATTTTAGCTGCAATATTTTAAGTAAAAACTTTTTTTTATTCTTTACTTTACTAGAAGTAATAGCTTGTTCTATACTTGTACATTTCCAGGTTTATAATGTTAAGAATATTACTTTTCATGCTCGCATTTTTCTATGTAATTCATGACTTTTCCAGGCATTGCTGTTATAAGATGATTAATGTTTTAATTAATAATTTAAGATTTTACCTTATAAAGTACTGAAAGATAATATTTCAATTCTTCCATGTAAATGGTGATAATATTGCAATATTTTCATGTATAATTTAAAAATATGTTATGATTGAATTATTTGATATTACCC
>NC_043000.1:142717505-142760005 GCF_006345805.1 Octopus sinensis
GGCATATAATCTTTCACGTGACATTTATTTAATATTTTTTTAACATACTAAGTTAAATATATGATACAACAAAATATACGTCTCTTTCTCTTTCTCTCTCTCTCTCTCTCCCTGTCGTACTCTCTCCCACTATGTCTATCTCACCTTCTTTCCCTATTTCTCTTGCCCTCTTTCCTTCACATACGCACATACATGCATGTGTGTGCGCGCGCGTACATGTGCGTGAGAGTACACAGGCATGTATATTTAATGCATCTACATCTATAGATATTTTTACAGACATATATGGGCGTATGTAATGTGTGTCTGTGTGTGTGTAATATATATATATATATATTGATAGATATATACTCACACATATATATATGTGTGTGTATGTGTATATATACATATTTAATGAATCAGTTGTTGGATTCGTTGAAATGTAGATATTTTAACATTGAGGATGACGTGAGAGAGTCGAATCTCACATACGTAGACATATTATACTTATGCTGCCATTTATATACACACATGTATAGGAATGCATACTGCTAATAATATCAGAGACCTAGGAGTAATTGTTGATAGCAATAACTGCTGGAGTGCGCACATCGACAATGAGGTCGATATGGCTCGTAGAAAGATCTCCTGGAATCTAAGAACATTCTGGCCTAGAGAAGATATCATCATTCCTCCTTTCTTCTCCTTTGCACGGTTGCACATCGAATACTGCTGCCCTCTTTGGCCTCCCCATACAACACAAAGCATTTCGAAAATTTAATCACTCCAGAGGGCATTCACTAAAATAATTAGGGGCATGACTGATCTCGAATATTTGGACCGCCTTAAAGCTTTCAAACTCAAATCGCTCTACCGCCAATGTGAGCTATATATCATTTGAACGATGTGGAGAATGTACCACCAACATTAACCAAACGTCCTCAATATCACTTTGAACGATAAGGAGTATGTACCACCAACATTACCCAAACGTCCTCAACATCAATTTGAACGATGTGGAGAATGTACCACCAGCATTACCCAAACGTCTTCATCATAAGTTTCAGAATTCATTCAAGGCTAAGACCATGGACCATACGTCCCTTACCCATACCATGTTCACAACACATAGATACACAAAAACCCAACTTCTTTTCCTCAACAGGCCCTACCCTATATAACATTGTCCCAAAATAAGTCATATACCTCTACAGTTTCCGTTTGCCAAATTCAGTTAGAATACATTCATTGGTTTCAAGTTATAATGGAAGAAAGTTGCAGGAGGTATTATGCAGTGACACTGAACATGAAATCACGCTTTCTCAGCCACGCACTCATATCTGCGCCGTGTCTGCAATGAGCCAATTAGTAATGATTCAATATATAAATGACAAACAAAATCGAATGCAATTTGCAATCGTGCAAAGTTAAGTTTACGATGCAACTTCGATTCCTTGCTATGTCGTTCCACTTCATTCCTTTCATCATTATCAAGAAGGCAAAGAGTTTGACGCTCACCAAAACCACTTTAAGTGTGAAGAGACGAAATGTAAATACATTACAAACTGCATGACAGGGGGTTACTGAGTGTCATAGAAAAGCTATTAATCTTTGAATTAGGAAATGCAGGTATATTTTAAAGTAAGCCAAACGTTTAAACTGTTTATACAAAATAAGATATCTTGCTCTGAAAGCACAATTACATTGAAGGCATTTTTCAGTTAGACTGAATGGCAACCCTTATGATCAAGCAATACATAAGTAATGAATATTTCATAATTATTTACTTAATTATTATGCTTTATAAACAGTAAAGGCGCAGGTGTGGCTGTGTGGTAAGTAGCTTGTTTACCAACCACATGGTTCCGGGTTCAGTTCCACTGCGTGGCACCTTGGGCAAGTGTCTTCTACTATAGCCTCGGGCCGACCAAAGCCCTGTGAGTGGATTTGTTAGACGGAAACTGAAAGAAGCCCGTCGTATATATGTGTATATATATGAGTGTATGTGTGTCTGTGTTTGTCCCCCTAGCATTGCTTGACAACCGATGCTGGTGTGTTTATGTCCCCGTTACTTAGCGGTTCGGCAAAAGAGACCGATAGAATAAGTACTGGGCTTACAAAAGAATAAGTGCCGGGATCGAATTGCTCGATTAAAGGCGGTGCTCCAGCATGGCCGCAGTCAAATGACTGAAACAAGTAAAAGAGTAAAAGAGAGTAGAGTAACTGTAACCATATTCCTGATGGTATTCCTATTACCCAATCTCCGAGTCGATTTTAAGAAAATCTCACCGTGGAAGATTTCACCAAGCCAATACTCGATCGCTAATAATTTATGCATTAGGTATTTTTTTCTTCATGTTTACTACCACAATATTAACTCGAATCTTACTCAGCCCCAATGGTTAAAACACGTACTAATAAAGTTATTGACCAGCATTGCAACATTACTAAGGAACATTAATTTTGATATCCCGCTCACATTTTTTACAAAATCAAAGTAAATTTAATAAAATACATCCGAAACATGTCTTGGCCACATTTCTCTGACTATTGAATACGCACATGAAATTCATGTATCTAATTTAGTTATAACTTCTAAAATATATTTATATAAACTAAACAATTACACCCTTAGAGTTTACATTTTACTTTGCCCTACTACTTTGTTGCTTAATTCCCTAACATTTTTTTTTATTCTTCCATATAAGGATATTCTTAGGATGAAATTCGACACAGAATCTTCATTCCAACTATAGTATTGTGCTGTTAAATGTTATAATAAATGAGTATACATACACGTATGTGTGGAGAGAGAGAGAGAGGCGGGGTATAGAAAGTGGAAGGTAGAGAGTTTGAATTTCGTCTGAAGACAACTGAAAAATAATTTATCAAATAGTTATGTAGATCCTGTAAAACTCAAAATGTATCTTGAATGGCTTGAGGCATTTAAAATAATTCGTTTTAGCTGCGAACATTTGTAATTAAAATAATCCTATGTTATTAACCCTGCAACAGTTTACAATGTTTAAATTCATTATTCATATATAAAATAACAATATTTTCTGATATTTATCACTGATATATTTCTTTTCCGCAATCAAGAGTACTTAATCACTGTACACTGGCATACAGAGGAAGAGATCAAATGCTTTCTCGAAATTTTTGCATCATAAGCTAGCGCACAGAATAGATGTCTCGGTATCTCCTGTTTACGGGACAGATGTCTCCCAGTAACTCATTGTGCCACAGAATACAGGAAATGTGACTCATTGTGGTTATTCTGAAAGGCCTGTTTTATGACAACAATCCTTAGTCTACTGCTCTAAACCCTGAATAAATTCAATATATCATACACATGTAGCAAAAGAATATTTTTTTCAATAAAAAATGACAATCATTGTTTTCGTTTTATAGATGTATTCATACGCTTGATGCTTAATGCCATAAATGATTTCTTATCTATCTACATTTATATTGAGAATCTGGTTTAAGATAAAACAGCAAAGCGAAAGTGAATGGAAAACTAATTAAGTCGATTATACATATATACATATATACAAAACTATCCAACCATCCATATATATATATATATATATATTATATATATATATATATATATATATATAGAAAGAGAGAGAGAGAGAGAGAGAGAAAGAGAGGGAGAAACAGATATGTGTTATACATTTATCATATATGTATGTACGTATATATATATATATATATATATGATAGATAGAGAGATAGATATAGATATGAGAATGCATGGTACTTTGTATATGGTATATATGTATGTGTATGATCGATTTAATTACTTCTCCATTCACTTTTTATACATACATATATACGCATGCAACTATCATGCAAGAATTGACTTTGGAGTATGTATGTATATGTATAACACATAACATGATCATCTATACAAATACATTTTAACAATGAAAAGGGAAGAAAAATATCCCTATATATGCTTATGCACACACACACACACACATGTGTATAGATGTATATGTGTGTGTATGCATATATGTATGCTTATATGTGTATGCATATATGTATGCTTATGTGTGTATGCATATATGCATGTATGTGTTTATCTATAGATAGATATATATATATAGATAGATAAATAGATAGATAATGTGCGTGTTTGCGTCTCTATGTATTTACATATTTTATATATGTAGGTATATAACTTATGTGGTGGTTACAAATATGTCTATCAATGGGCTTTTTGTATCAAAGATATTCTGACTGAGAAGTTAATGGTATTGGATATTTATTTTTCCGCCTGACTTAATTTATTTTACACATATTCATGTAAATATTTGTGCGTGTGCATATGTTTGTGCCCTGAGAAACACGTATATGCGTGCACATATGTGAAGTGGTTGCCTTAACGAATTCTATATCGATTTCCCTCCCTATCAGTGAATGTATATAATGCTTATACACATGACTTGAAATTGTATAAATAAACCACACACATACGCACACACACTCACACATACTCACATACATATATACATGCACGCATGCATGCACATCACACACACACACGCATCAATATATATATATATATATATATATATATATATATATATATTCATACATATATATAACATATATATCCATATACATATTATATATAACAATATATAATACACACCACACATATATATATATCATATATATATATTTATATATATATATGTTTATATATATTATATAAGTCATTCCCAATTCTTGAAAAGGGAAAGCCGCTATACTTTTAGAATATTGAATAAAAAGTTTTCTATTTAATCCCCAAAAATACATTACATATTATGGTGCCATAAGACAGGCATGGAAAAAGTGCGATCCGCAAGATTCCCTGAATGGTATGCCAAATGGAATATCACTTTGAATTTTTTGTGTAGTAAGTCCCTTCAGAGAGTAACTCATCTCACGTGCGGACCGTTTCTCGCAAATACTTCTTAATACTTGGCATAATATATTTCACAGAATATTGTTCAAAAGATCTATGTTAAATAGGTAAAAACTTTATCCTTTGAATAGTTATAATGATGGGAGGAAATATTGAAGCATTTATTTGAACGGACGAAATATACTGAAAGTGGGGAAATTTGCAATAGAATAATTCCATGTGTATATAGATATCTGGAGGCGCGTGACTTAGTGGTTAGGGTGTCAACACCATGATCGTAAGATTGTAGTTTCGATTCCTGGACCGGGCGACGCGTTGTGTTCTTCATTTCACGTTGCTTCAGTTCACTCAGCTGGCAAAAATGTGTAACGCTGCCATGGACTGGCGTCCCATCCAGCTGGGGAAAACATATGCCATAGAAACCGGTTACCGGGACAATGAGCCTGGCTAGGCTTTAAAAGGGCGCAAAAAATATAGATATATAAAGAAACACCTTTCTAGTATAAGCACAAGGACTGACATTTTGAGGAATGGTTTATAGATCACATGGACTCCAGTGCTGTGCTGTTACTCATTTCATCGACTCTGAAAGAATGAAAGGCAAAGTCAAACTCAGCGGAATTTAAAGATACGAAAAAAAAAAAAAATTCGAACGAAATACCGCTCCACATTTTGTCCTTCGTACGAACTATTCTGCCAACTCACCGTCTTTATATATATATATATATATATAATATATATGTATGTGTGTTGTGTGTGTGTGTGTGTGTGTGTGTGTGTGTGTATATATCAATATAAGCACACATGCATACACATACATCACATATCTATGTGTGTATACACTGACACAAGAATACACACACACATGCATATTTTGTTTGACAATTACTTCGAAGTTTCGCCGTAGGAGACTCTTCAAAATGTAATTACTGTTTAATTACTGAAATTACAGATTGCAATTTGAAATGGCGCCCACGGCAAAACTCCGAATTATCTGTCAACCTTTCTATTATAAATATTTGATCTACGGCTTTTACTGAAACCTTTATGCCGTTAATTTTTATTCTTTTAAACTCTTTGCCACACACATATATATATATACGTGGGTGTGTGTGTATACACAAGCACAAATTCTTTTCTGTCTGCATCTATATCTTTCTGAATGTTTGCGATTTTGTGCGTGAATGAGAATGTATAGTGTTAGTATGTGAACATATATTGGAATCCATGTGTTAGAAACGAAATTTCCAACTACAATTACGTACACATGCATATATACTGACATACGTAAGTTTGAGTGTGCTTGTGTGTGTGTGTGTGTGTGTGTTGTGTACGCAGTATGCTTGTATGTATGTACGTATGTATGTACGTATGTATATACTAAAGGATGTATGTATGTGTTTATGTATGAGCAACCAGTGACTATCGTGGAAGGCTACAATCCACAGGAAACAATGTAATGAAAAGAAATGACAAATCTATACATCATTTCAATGTTATTGAATTCAGTATCATCGACAGACAGATAGACAGGAAGGCAGACAGACAAGCGGATTTTATTGACCTTCAACTGCCTTTTATTCATGAACAAATCTCGTAAGTTATTCTATAGATATTATCTTTCTTCGTTACAATTCCTTTACTTCTAAATATAGATTTGATATTTCAGCGCACTTTTAAATTTTGCTTTTTATGTTCTTTATTCTATTGTAGAGCGTTCACTTCTTTTAGTTTTTGAAATTTAAGAGAATATTTTTATTTATATATATATATTTTTTTTTTTTTTGTAGCCACGAATTAGTTTAAGGTAATATAATTTTCTACTCTAGGCAAAATGGCCAAAATTTGGGGGGAGGGGGGAAGTCAATTAGATCGACTCCATTACGCACCTGATACTTAATTTATTGACCCCGAAGGGATGAAAGGCAGAGTCGACCTCAGCGGAATTTGAACTCAGACGAAATACCGCTGACCGTTTCGCTAGGCGTGCTAACGTTTCTTATTTCTTTATTGCCTACAAGGGGCTAAACATAGAGAGGACAAACAATGTCAGACAAAGGGATTAAGTCGATTACATCAACCTCAGTGCGCAGCTGGTACATAATTTATCGACTCCGAAAGGATGAAAGGCAAAGTTGACCTCGGTGGAATTTGAACTCAGAACGTAACGGCAGACGAAACACTGCTAAGCATTTCGTCAGGCATGCTAACGTTTGTGCCAACTCGCTGTCTTAGTAACAGTATAATTCTAAGTGATCTATTATTATGCGTTTACCATTTACTTGTTTAGTCATTAGCGTACGGTGAAGCTGGGGCACCGACTTGAAGGGTTTTGTCTCATGCATCGCCCCCATTACCGATTATCTTTAAGCCTGGTGCTTATTCTGTCTGTGTCTTTTGCCGAACTGCTAACTTATGAGCAAGTAAACAAACCAACGGCGAAAGTCAAGTGGTGGTGGTGACAAACAGAAGCACAGAGACAGACACCCACACGCTCACACACGCACGCACGCACACATACACGCACACACACACACACACGCACAGGTAAACCAAATCTTAGATAGATAGATAGATAGATAGATAGATAGATAGATAGATAGATAGATAGATAGATAGATAGATAGATAGATAGATAGATAAACATATAGATATACATAACATATGTGTGTGTATGCTAGTGCATGTGTGTATGCGTGTGTATGTGCATATATTTAATGGGCTTCTTTCAATATCTATCTACTAAATACGGGCACAAGGCTTTAGTCGGGCCGAGACTATAATGGAAGTCACTGAACCCAGAACCATGCGGTTGTGAAAAAGATTTGATACCACACATCCTACACCTGACCTGTGTAGTATAAATATTAACTGCGGTAATGGTAGTTCTGAACATTGGCACAACGCCATAGATTTTGATAGGATGGTTCTGGAGGAAAATGGAATTAGACATCAGTATTACACTGATATTTATGTCATGAACTTGGACTAATATAAAAAGGAAAGACGACACCTAGCTTGATTTCAACTCAGCACCTAAAGAATATAACTAAATACCACAAATCTCAGTTAACCTAGCGATTCGTTGATTTTTCTACTGCACTGTACCTCCTTTCAACTATAGGCACAATAATCCTACAAGCTATAGGCATTTTCCGTTGGAAGGGCAGCTGGACAATTATATTGGCCTTAGTACTCAGCTGACCTCAGAGCTCAACTAGTATTTATTTAAGAAGGATGAAAGGAGAAAGCAACCTTGTCAGAATTTGAACTCAGAATATAATGCCAAAAGAAATGCCGGTAAGAATCTGATCTGGCAAGTGTTGACGATTCTGTCAGCTTGTCGCATTACCAACTCTAATAAATATTAATACTGACGCTTATATTACCTGGAACAGTTATTATAACTGGAAGAAGAAGAAGAAGAAGAAGAAGAAGAAGAAGAAGAAGAAGAAGGGAGAGGAGAGGAGGGGAGAAGGATGTGGTCGGGGAGAAGGAGGAGGGGGGAGAAGAAGAGAAGAAGAAGAAGAAGAAAAGAAGAAGACGACGAAGAAGAAGAAAAAGAATTAAGACGAATAAGACGAAGAAGAAGACAAGAAGAAAAGAAGAAGAAAAGAAAGGTAAAAAGAAGAAGAAAAAGAAGAACACGAAGAATAAGAAGAATAAACTGATAAGAAGAGAAGAAGAAGAAGAAGAAGAAGAAAGGAGAAGAGAAAAGATAAGAAGACGAAACGAAGAAGAACGAAGCAGAAGAAGGAGGAGAAGAATAATAAGAAGAAGAGACGAAGAAGAAGAAAAACAAAAAAGAAGAAAAAGGAGAAAAGAAAGAGAAGAAAAGACAAACGAAGAAGAAGAAGACAAGAAGAGAAGAAGAAGCGACGAAGAAGAAGAAGGAAAAAAGAAGAAGAAGAAGAAAAGAAGAAGAAGAAAAGACGAAGAAGAAGAAAGAAGAAGACGAAAGAAGAAGAAGAAGAAGAAGAAGAAGAAGAAGAAGAAGAAGAAGACAACGGTGACGACGAAGAAGTTAGGACATGAAAGAAGGAAGGGGAGCAGGTTGTGTAAGAATGACCAATATCAAGTAATTTCCTGAAGTGAAGAAATCGATGAGATAAATAAACAAGGACACGTTGCGAACATTTGGAACTGTAGACATCCTAAGCTAAAGCACATCATTGGCAAAGTGGACGGTTATTAGAATATATTTAATGATTAAGACTATCCATAAAATAAACATTTAACAAAAACAACACCATTGCTAAGACGTTCAGCATCGTAGAAAATTGACTCTACATAAATATGTGTGTGTGTGTGGGTGTTTGTGTGTGCATGTGTGTGTATTTACGTGTACGAGTATGCATGTATATACTCTTTTACTCTTTTACTGGTTTCAGTCATTTGACTACTGCCATGCTGGAGCACCGCCTTTAGTCGAGCAAATCGACCCCCGGACTTATTCTTTGGAAGCCTAGTACTTATTCTATCGATCACTTTTTGCCGAACCGCTAAGTTACGGGGACGTAAACATATCAGGATCGGTTTTCAAGCGATGTTGTATATATATATATATACATATATCCGACTCTACCAAATCCACTCACAAGTTTTTGGTTGGCCCGAGGATATAGTAGAAGAAACTTGCCGGAGGTGGCACGCAGTGGGACTGAACTCGAAACCATGTGGTTGGTAAGCAGGATACTTACCACACAGCCACTCCAGCGCCAATACATGTATATAAGAATTTTTGCGTAATAAGATAAAATATACAAGGCATTTATAGATAGAAGGCCTTACAACTGTTTCTAGGATATTTACGGTCTGTCTATAGCAATTATTCAGCATTACCTGATACCTTTGGGTCTCAATGACACCATTATCTCTTATATATACATAAGTATTTAATTAAGTTATTTTATTCCACACAGGTAGAAATATCGCAAAAGTAGAAGTTGAAAATGTACTGAGAATAATTAAAACTGCTTTTATCATATTTAAAGATTTAACCGGTTTCATAGTTTACACTGATTTTCAAAAGTTGAGATAGGAAGACGTGGTTTATGCCGCAGGCGTCTTGCTTCTAACTAGTTTTGAAGCTTATCCTTGAATTTAACCCACAGACGTAGCGGTGAGCCTACAAAAATTTCAATGACCAGTCATGTGACTATCCCCTGTAAGTCAAGTCCTATCTTAAACATATACTATTTTCAACTATGCACTCCCTATAAAGATAGAACAAGCATCAAGTACTAGTCAGAATAGAAATGCGACATAACCCACGTCTCTCTATCTCAACTTCTTTTTTTAAATCAGTGTAAACTTGGAAACTGATTAAATCGTTAGATATAATTTTAAGATTTTAACTATTCTCAGTGCATATTCAACTTCTATTTTCTCTCTCTTTCTCTTTCTATCTATCTATCTATCTATCTATCTATCTATCTATCTATATATATATATATATATATACAGAGAGAGAGAGAGAGAGAGAGAGCAGGAGTGGTTGTGTGGTAAGAAGCTTGCTTCCCGACCACATGGTTCCCGGTTCAGTGTTCAGTGCATGGCACTTTGGTCTTGTGTCTTCTACTATAGCCTCGGGCCGACTAAAGTCATGTGAGTGGATTTGGTAGACGGAAACTGAAAGGACCCCGTCGTATATATATATATATATATAATATATATATATATATATATATATATATATATATATATATATATATATATATATATATATATATACATTTATATATATATATACATTTGCGTCCGTTATTTTAGAAAATAATTGTGCCTTTGTGGGGATCTTTTAGTGATCTTTTTTAGTGATTTCTCTCTCCCTTGCTCTCTCACTCTCTATTTCCCCCTCTATGTCTCTCTAACACGCGCGTGCGCGCGCACACACACTTTCATTGTATTTCCAGAATTTATTCAGAATTTTGAAAACATGCTAGTGTGTTGTTTCAGAATTCAACCCATCTGACACCTCTATAGAATTATTTCTGCTCTCATTTCCAGTATCACAAGCATGAAGGCGACACTTTTAACAATCGTCTGCTCGAAGTCCTTGAGACTTCATATTTATTTAATGTCCACTAATATAGCTTTCACAAATCCAGACCTATTGGATACTTGTGCGTCTATATCACTCACTAGTAGAATTCACCACTAAGAAATATGTTGTAAACAATTTTCTGATTTAAGCAAAGTATTTGCCAGTGTCTGAATTGCAATTTTAGTCAAACTTAATGTCTTTGAGCTCTATTTATCTCTCGTCTCTTTGATCGGAAACGACTTATCAAATTCATCATAGCAGACCGCACTGATTATCTACGGCTATCACTATTATTCAGGCAATGAATGGAAGGAAGATGGCAGAACCATTAGCACGACAGCCAAAATGCTTAGCGGAATTTCGTCCGTCTTTATGTTCAGAGTTCAAGTCCTACCAAGGTCGAGTTTAACTTCCATTTTTTCGGGTTCGATGAAATAAGTACCAGTTGAACGGAGGCGATGTAATTGATCCACCCACTCCTCCAGAATTGCTGATATTTTATCATAATTTGAAACTATTATCCAGACAACTCACTCATTTATCTTCCACTCCTAGGTTCGTCACCAACGTGCTTACTTACTTATGTGTCAATAATCTGGAATTTTTCTCTCCTGTTGCCATCAAGCTTCAGTTGGTAAAGAAAGCCATCAATCCCGCGATCTACCGGGGACCCAGTGTGACTGCTAGCACTATGTGTGCAAACCAAATCATTTTTAAAGTGGCCCGGTGGTCATTTTTCAAACAAGATAACCTTCTTGATACTTTTGAAATTTTTGCTTATATCATTGTATATATTCTTGTTTAGTATTGCATAACATTGTATATTGTACTGTATAGTATTAATATTTGGTAGTAAGCTGGCTGAATCTTTAGAGTGTTGAATTGATTGCTTTGCCGAAATCTTTCGAACTCAGCTCACATTGTCATCAAGTTTACCTATCATCCTTTCTGGATTGATAATTAAAGTCTCAGACTTGTACTGATTTGCTTTTCTTCTTTCTCCCTTCTTTGCTTTTTGTCAGTGTCTAATTCTTTCTTTCTGCAAGAAATCAGTCATGACCAACCCTGGGAGAAGATGAGCTCCTCCATGTCCTAAGTGACCAACGCACGCAGTATAGCACAATGGTGCAATTTCAAATTCATCAAAGAGTTAAGAGCTCATGGCATTATAAATATTTTTCTTCTTGTATATTTGAGCTTAGACAATGATCCAAGCTAACACTGGATGCTTCACTGCATTTTCTAATTTAAATGTCGCAGGAGATGCTTACGCACTTGATTTTTTTAATGATTGTATTTTTTCTTGCAGGTGGTTCTGTTAACAACTTGACCTCTACGAAGTGGAGAACGTTATTATCATTGCTGCTTAACTCATATTTTCTCCTATTAAACAAACGTAAGTGGAAAAACATTCAATAACTGGGCTCGACTTCTTTTGATAACGTGGTTTCTGTATGTGTCAACCTAGTGGCGTGCACTAATAACCATGTGATATACAATACCACAGAACGGGGTAGACACCAACCGTCTCCACTTGATGTATTTCCATATACTCTGGAAACAAATCTAACCAATACAAAACAACTCTCAACGAACTATAAAAACTTTTCAGCAATTTCCTGCGACCCCATACACTCATGCACGACACCTTTCGACTTCTTGCGATTTTCACTCCTCGCTCTCAGTCAAAACATTCGGCTAGTCCATTCTCACAGTGGGTCTCAGTATTCTCGCCGTGTCATCTCCCCTTTTGAGATTTGACTTCTATAGGACGTACGAATTGTTCATTTGATTTTATTCCATATCTTTTTATCACCACCTTTTATGAGATTTTAATTTACTCTGAAGTTTTAATACTTCTTTCGCTTAGGGACTATTTCTAGTCGTTCTGCTTGTTTATGTTTTCTTTTGCTGACCCACCTAGGTTCAACCTCTTTTGGCATTAGAACATCGAACTAATCATAACAAACTTTCATCAGTATTTCTTCTCTTTCTTCGGTATGTCTAGTCTTCAACTGGTTTAAATGTCATTTATGCTCGCCTATTTGACCTTTTATTATGCACATCATACTGCCTATTCTTTTCGTCTCTATACCGTCCTCCTAACCTTGTCTACCATTCTTATTTATTTTGAAATGAACTTTTTATCTCCCACATTAAAACACTTTGTTGTTTTTCTTGGGTTTTTCCCTATAAGAATTTTTGCAAATAAAATTTATCAAAAATTCATTTTATTTTCCAGACTAATATTAGCTTTGCAGGTGACTTGCCTGAACAGGTGTTCGGATTAGGTGTTACCCAGTAAACACTTAAGAACTGAGCTAGTGCTGCATCATTGCCTAATTCCTTTCCTGATTTTTTAGTGCTCGCTAAAATATGTCAACAAACTTTTCTACTTTCCCATTTGATCGCGGATGGTACGGTGGAGTAGAAATATGATTGATTGCATATCTCTCACAGAAATTTTTAAAAGCCTACCTCCAAAAATTGCGTTCCGTTATCTGTCCGGTAAAGTAGTGTCTGGGACACCTATTGCGTAAAATGTTCGTGAAGGAAGCTTGTTGTTACCTTCGAGGTTGGCTGACTGCATTTACATATCTCCGGGTACTTGGTATAGCCATCTATAATGATCAGATAATACGCGCCGTTTACAGGTCCAGCAAAATCTATATGTAGCCTCAAGCAGTACCATTTAACAGTGTTAATTTCTACAATTAGATAATTATTCTTACACTTTTTTTGTTTTTGTATCGTTCTATTTTTCATTCTTTCAAAACTTTTTAACAGTCTATTTTTCCTCATTTTTTATAACAAACTAGCAGTATCGCCCGGCGTTGCTCGGGTTTGTAAGGAAAATAACTATAAAGCATTTTTAGAGAGTTATAGCCAAAAAATAGCAAAAAATGCATTAAAAATGAAAAAAAAATTATGGTAATTTTTTTTTAAATCGTTGACTCATCGTAGACATTTTTAGGAAGTTACTTCCCTTATATTAAAAAAATATGCATTAAAATGGAAATAAATTATGGTAAATTATTTTTAAAATCGTAGACTGATCGTAGACGCGCGCTAATACCCAGAAGGGCTCGATATGAATCACGACTATAAGATACCCGGTTTTGGTTAAACTGCACCGCAAAATGTGGGAGTAAGGAATCTAAATCGGAGTAGACAGACACACAACCTTTCTTTTATATATAAAGATTTTACTTCCTTACATTTTTTAAACGTTGATTAATGGTTTTAGATCTTCGAAATCCACGACTGGTTCGTCAAATTCGATTTCAACCCCCAATGGGTCTATGCTGCTTCCAAGCAGTTCTCTTAATTTTTCAAATCTCACTTTATCTATGATAATTCCTGTAGTCTTTTCCGAGTATTTTTCTGGGAGCAGCCTTACTCTTATTACAGATTTATACTTTATAATATTTTTCTCTATTGCTATACGTGGCCATATGTCACTTGTAAATTTTCCTTTTCACATCCGCTTGCTTCGGCTCCAGACCTGGGTTGTGCGGGTGTATAACAAAATCATAACCAAAATCATAACCGCTGCCTCCTTCTACATCCTGTTATAAGGCTGTTTCTTCCTCTGCGCCCTCTTCCATTATTAATTCTGTTGGTGTCTCGCACCTGTATCTCTTTTGCTCCATCTCAATCTCTTTCAACCTGTTTTGGTTCTCTGGAGGAGAGCTCACCCGTTCTTTTCTCTTCCTCCTATTTACGACTGTGAAGGCTTCCTCTATCTTTCTCTGTTACTGGTACTACATCTTCGGTACTCTTTTCTTCACTTTTCTTCTCTTCGTTTTCCTTCTCAGGGCACCTTACTTTCATATGCCCTTTTTTTCTGCATAGGAAGCATGTCGGTGGCCTTCAAACAGTACCATTTAACAGTTGAATTATACAAATTAACAAATCTTTCTTACACTGTCATTTCTCTTTTAGCATCGTTTTTTTTTCTTCTTTTTTTCCCCTTTCGGGGAAATTCTATTATTTATCTTGGGGTGGGTGGGGGCTGATTCTATTATTTAAAATTTTTTTACTTATTTACTCCCTTTAAAGTTCATAAAGGGTTTCAAATCTTCAAACTCCACGACCGGTGGCAACTCGTCGAATTCGACCTCTAACGCCAACGGGTCCACACTATTTCCGAACAGTTCCTTCAATTTCTCACATCTATTCCTGTCAATAACTAGTCCCTTGGCTTCCTCTAAATATCTCTCCGATCGCAACCCCACCCGCATGACTGATTTAAACTTCGCAATCCTCCGCTAGACCGCCGCACCCCAGGCATGTGTGACCATACGCCACTTGTTTTTTTTCCGTCTTCAACATCCGCTTAACTCAGCGATAGACCTGGGCTGTCCTCGCGAGTCGTTCTACATGGTTTCTCTCCTAGACCACCGCAACAAGCTTCAATGTCTAAGTCCTCCACATCGTGTAGTACTGATGCTTCTGCTTCCACTCCACCCTCCATTGTTGCCTCTACTGGTGACTCGCACCCGTTCCTTTCCTCCTCCATGCCAATCTCCTTCATCCTCTTCCAGCTCTCCGGCTGAGAGGTCACCCGCTCTTACCTCTTCCTACCGTTTACGATGGTGAATGATTCCTCCACTTTATCTTGCTCTCTTTCCGGTATTACCGCTTCGGCACTCTGCTCTTCCTCCCTCAGCTCATCTTAGTTTTCTTTCTGGTCGCACCTTCCTTTCAAGTGCCCCTTTTGACCACATAAGGAACATGTTGGTAGTCTTCCTTCCACCACCACTCACAGTCGGACGTTTTCTGAGAGAGTGATCTCCTCTGTAATTTCGTGCCAGTCTTTTAGTCTCACTTGTATGGCCATCTCGAGGCCATACCCCCACCAATTAACATTTTTGGTTCTCGTAATCTTTAAGAATTTTACTTCATCCTCCATTCTGTGCATGATTGCTGCCACCAGCCCTGCTTCATTAATCTCGGGGGGTACTCAACCAATTCTTACTCTGGCGACGCTTTTGCCACAGTAAGTCGGCAGAAGTACCCATTCACCTGTTCTTATCGGCTCAGTAGCGTGGTCTATCGCGTCTTCTTCTTTGCTAAACCTTACTTCCACTGTGCCGTATTTCTTTTCACGCGTATAAAATGTGGTAAGCTTCTTTATTTCCTTCAAGCACTACTCTATTGCCTCTACTGGGGCAACCTCTATCTTTTTAGAGGACGTTGATAACGTTCTGTACACCATTGTCCTCTTCGCCACATTGTTCGTCACTTCTTGCGGTGGAGTCAGCCTCAAACTGGCTCCTTCCCTTTTTATTAATTTACTTCCTTCCTTTCACTTTCTGGGCTTTACGTTAATTTCACTTACTTACAAGGCGTCGGCAAGTATTCCTTTACATGTCACTGATGCGCAACTTCCAGTTGGTTAATTTTCCATATCTCCTCTTTCCTCTACTTCACCCATAACTGGGTAAGAAAACAAATACAATAACAGGCGAAAACAGAAATAATAGTTTAAAATTTAATAAATTTAACAAATCCTAGGTTCACCCACACGAAAAGACCTATAACAAACTAACGGCTTACTCCGAAATCACAAGTGATTTCACAAGAAGATGCGAATTTTAATCTCACACTATCAGTCAAATACTGTGCTACTTATAAGAGTTCAGCTAGTCCATTCTCACAGAGGGTGTCAGGATTCTCGCCATAACAATTTTTCTATGTGCAAGGAACACGAGACCGCGTTATCCAACGTGTATTTTTTTTTAATGAAACGATGGGATGTTATTTTAAGGCCCAGTGGCGTTATCGTGTGTGTCGATCCAATATTTTGTGGTGGCATCCGGCATCGAGAATGTTGTGTAAATGTAGTTGCCTTTAAATAATTATTTATTTCATACTGACGTGGCTGTATAGGATTTGAAAGGCAGTATCTCATGTGCATTTCATGGTTTAGTACTGCAGAAAATATTACTGTGATGAAAGATGTTTATGGCGTTTTTCTTCTGTAGAAGCCGTGAACAGGGGAATTATTTGGCAACTTCAGCTACATTAAGTGCGATGATCTAAAGAATTTTCTTTTGAACTGAGTTCGGTTGACTGAATATGCTACCTGAAGCGTTTATATGAGATAGACTGATGTATCTCATGATGCTTCAGACTTGTGCTTCTTTGTGATTATTCGTTGCGCTCTAAGTCACTCTGCAGAACTGATACAATTAATGGTGATATGTTCTGTTCTTGTTATATGTAAAGTTTACAAATATTAAAAAAAATATATTTTTACAAAATTTTGAATATATTTGTTAAATCTTGAACAGCTATCATAACGTTCATCGTGTCGTGAACGGAATCCTAACACAGTGAACATAGCAGGCACATCTCTATGAATGAGGTTTGCATTTATTATGCTCGTACACAACATATACATTTCACTTCAATATTGAGCACTTCACTGAAACAACCTAGCAGCAGCAGCAGCAGTAGTGGTGGTAGTAGTAGTAGTAGTAAGAGGGGAGGTAGAAGAGTCACGTGAGTAGTGATTACCTCCGCCTCACGCAGCAGCACCTTACAAACAGTCGTACTCACTAACCTAAAATATCGATTCTCCTCTGGTCTTTTTTAAAGTTCTACTTTGAACTTGCTTATAATAAATCCAACACTTATCATCGTTTGTTCTTCATAGATACGAAATACAAAACGATATCTTTTCTTTAGAAGTGCAACAAATTTTATTGTTATATTTTTGGAGGGTTTTTTGTTTGTTTGTTTTTCAGACATGTTTTTCTGTTTTTGTTTTCTTTTTTATTGTAGCTTTTTTTTATATATATATAATGTTATAAGAATTTATATATGTTTTAACTTTTATTTCACCGTTTCACAGTCTTCGTATTTAATAGATATGATATTTGATAGATATTGGACCATAGATCAAACAAACAAGAGAAAAAATATAGAAATTAATTACAAAAGTGTCAGCTGACACTTATATCTGGTTAATATATCTAGCAAAGGGGGTAAAACAATAAGACATCAAACAGTGATCGAATTAACACTATTTCAAAACTGATTCTCATCATTAAAAAAAGATATACTCGTTCCTAGGTGGTGGTGACAAGTTCAGATAAATTATTTCCTTTGATTTTAGCTACCTATAGCCACGCGCACGCGCCTATGTTTATTTATGTTTGTATCAGCGTTGCTATGTTTGTGTATATGTATTTGTAAGCTTGTGTGTGTATTGATATGTGTGTGTGTGCGTGTGTATGTATGTGCGCACGTGCTTGTGTGTGTCTATGTGTGTGTGTTTAGAAGCTAGACAAGAAGTTGCTATAAGTACAGATGCGGCAATGGTTTCTACTAACTTCTCACTTGATAGCTTATTTTTTTCCGTTTGTGTAATAGTTTTTGATTTATATGAAACTTTGCCATTCTTACAAATAGTTCTGCTGTTGGTAGTTCCTCGGGGTCAAGGATTAAGCACCAGAATTAATCTTGGTGGACCAGCATATAACTATTTAGGTCATTCTTTGATCTGGTTGATACTGAGTATTTGTTGCCTCATGAAAGGTAAACAGATGAAGCGCTGTACTGGTCACCTAGTGATTCTCTCTATACTCCTAATTATTTTTGTGATGATCGGTTCTAACCATGTCAAAATTATTTTACCCCCTCTATAGATGACTGCATCAGGTATTAGCCGATGAATCTAAATCGTACATATTGATGCAGTTACAAATTTACAAATAATTTTGACATGGTTAGAACCGAACATCACAAAATAATTAGGAGTATAGAGAGAATCACTAGGTGACCAGTACAGCGCTTCATCTGTTTACTTTTCATGAGGCAACAAATACTCAGTATCAACCAGATCAAAGAATGACCTAAATCCTTTAAATCCTTCCTCTTTGCCATCGTCGTGCATTTTCTTTCATTGATCTGAGATTAAACCCGTTGTTTGTGCAACCGATTAACTCGCATTTTCACAAAATAACCAGTCGATAGAAACTAATGGCAGTTACTAATCGTTTCAATGTAGAATAAAATACGATGTGTTTTGATTAAGCACATGTTCTGCCATTGGAAGTACACGATTTTTCGTAAGATATTTCTAATGTATTTCTTGATTATTGAAATGTTGCCTATAACATGACCAAATTTCAAATCCGTATAAATAAGTTTCTTTGTTGGCCACACAGGGCTGCACACAGATGGGACAAGTTACAAGGTAGAGCTTTTCTTTTGGGGGATGAAAAAAACAAAAAACAAAAACAAAAGAAACAAAAAAAAGGTGGCGTAGGTTTTCGATCAAAAGGGAACGTAAAAGGGGAAAAAAGAACAAAAAAGAAAAAAAGAAAAAAGGATCGAAAGCAAAGAGAAATGAAAAATAGAAGAAAAAAAGGGGAAGAGGAAAAAGAACGATCAATAGGGATCGTGTATCACAGTGTCATGATGTATGGTGTAAAGGGGAAAGCAAGTAAGGTTTATCCGTGGGAAGAAAAGCCTACGAAAAAGACCACGGTAACCTTGGTCAATATTGTTATATGTTACCACATTTGTTTGCAAGTGGGTAACCCTCTGTTTTCAATTTCTGGGTTCATAAATAAATGGGTATTGCGAATGCCTTAATGCCTTGTATATTTATAAGATCATGAGCTTATACGTTCGTGAACTACATATAACCGCCTCTATACACGACCAAAGATTGTTTTGGCACATCTTACTTGGTATGACACTTCCTCACCGGCTTTTGTGTTCTGTAAAAAAAAACTGCAATATTGTAAAATGTCCCTTTTCTGTCCATTCTGCTCGTGTACACAAATAGATGGACGAGGTTCCGACATGCTGCTAGACTTCATTTATTTATGTTAGGAGTTAGACCCCTTTTATTATATAAGCCGGTACAAATTGTTGGTAATTGTATCTTGTTCATCTGGAGAACATCGTATAAAAATTAATGACGAACAATTTAGCTACAAGACACATGACTGTGTGAGATTTCGCTGAAATATATAAACTCTGACTACAAAGATTTATCCTCTCTTTCTGATAGTGTATCTTCAAAAAGAAGCATCAACCGGTCTCAGAGATGTAATCAATATTAACATGTTCTAAAGTTCTAGGAGCCAAATCTCAATGTGACAACTACGGAGAAATATCTCTTTTCTCAGCTGCAGGAAAATTTCTGATAAGGCTCTTCTTTACTATACCACCTGGCATACTATTGTATACTCACCTACCAGAAACTTTGTGATGCGGTAGTTCCGACTCTAAATTCAAATTCAGTCGAGGCCCACTTAATTTCGTCATTCTTTCAAGATCGACAAAATAAGTACCAACCGGAGTGATGTATTAGAGGAACTGTAAAAACGTCGGGCAAAAAGTCTTCAGGTAGTTCTTCCAGCTCTTTGAGTTCCTAATTCAAATTCGACTGTGACCTACTTTGAGTATAGTTTTCAGATATCGTTTTGAATACCTTTAACGGAGTCCTTACTTTTGCAAGTATTTTGGTACAAGTAACGGTTTGAGGATATATTCCCCCTCCTACCCACTAGTCTCGGATATCCTGTCAAGAGTTATGAGCACCGCTAACTTAAAGACAAAAAAGGGAATTCTTTCCTCTCCAAGGCATTTGATTCTGTAAATCCTGAACCTTCGTAAAAAGTGTTTATCAAATATGACTGTCACAAATTAGTGAACGCTGCACAAGAAAACTGCAGTACGCTGCAAGTCTTCTATTACAAATCAGTTTGCACTAAGTACTGGAGTAAGCCAGGGATGGATAGCTGACCCTACGCCTTTTCTTTGCTTTCTTTTTCCCCCCTTTCTCCCGGCTGAGTTTGAACGGACACTGACGAAACTCTCATTTCGTGCTCTAATCGTAATAACTAAATGCAAAATTATTTAACTCTAGCAAATCCTTTGTCAGAAGAAAATCTACGTCTACCTCCTGAATTGATCTCCAGTATGCAGCTTATATTATCGCAAGTTAAATCTAAGACACATACAGTAACAGAGGGTCGTTGACATTCATTTTGTCAATAAACATTTGACAAGCAATTATCCGTTTCGCGTTCAGATTTGTTACAATCAAAAACTTTAATATAATAATATTCTTCTTTATTCCGCAGTGCTGCGCTTTCATCAAACTCATATACTGCATTAAGCATTTCTTTTTTCTTTTGCCGAACCGTTGGATTATTTCAGTGAAAATCAATGTTATGGAGTAAAATTGCAGAAACCTTCTAAAGCATCGGCTTACGTAAATGTTTATCCGTTTTTGCTCGTCAAATAACTCTCTGAACTAAAACAGCAGCGATGAGATAATAAGCTGTCTTTCCACACCACTCCCAACCAGAGGCTTTATTTCCCCGTTTTGTTTTAGAATCAGCAATGTCTACACGCAAAAATATTACAACAAAACGTTGAATTTCTAGCAAAAGGTGAGATGCGGTTAATTCATAGCTAATGACTAAACCCATGAGTGTTGAAATAGAGATAATTAGTTTGCTCTTCACATGATATTTTTCGAAACATTTTTTTTGTTATGGGTTGACATGCTTTCGCACTAAGATTACACATGTTTAAATAATTTACAATGAATAACTCAAATACCTTAGAGTGCTATATGACATTTTCGTACAATGCATAAAAATATTCTCATGTATGTACGCTGAAATATATTCAAGTATCCTTTTATGCATCAGTGGACTTACACGTATATAATTCAGAGTTTGAAACATAATGATTGTACGCAGATGAATATGGATACAACATTCAGCATGCATATATGTGAGTGCGTCCATGTATAAATATATCTATACATACATACACACATATAATATATTCATATATATATATAAACAAATATATATAAATATATAAATATATAAACTATATATATATATAATTACACATAATATACATATAATGCAAATTGTTTCGTATATATATATATATATATATATATATATATATATGCACATACGTACATATATGCAAAAATATATTCATTCATTCATTCATGCATACATACATACATTCATTCATACAAACATACATGCTTATACATACATGCATATTTAAAGGATTCAAGAAAATCTTTCAAAACACCATCAACAGCGTAGCAAAACATAATTAAGATACTTGTATATACAATCTCTTTCATGTTAATTCTTTAAAAATTTTACGATAAAGGAAAGAAAAGTGAAAAAAAAAAAGAAAAGGGATGAAAGCTTCGTCTTTATTTAGCAGGTTATAGAGTGAAATAAACACCTGCTCTCTGTTGATGACTCTCAGGTTGAACGTAAACAAGTGTACCATTTGAAAACAGAAGCAGCACTTACTTTAGAATAAATATAAATGGAATTCCCTTTTAGATTTATCTCTTCGAACTTATTTCCTTTTTATTGATATTTCCTCGCTATTCTCTCTTCCTTCTCTCCCTCTCCCTCTCTCTCACTTTTTCTCATTCTCTCTTTCCCCTCTCTCCCTTTCTCTGAAACGCACAGACACAAACACAAGCCAAAGCACACCATTCTTATATGCGAGTGAGCATGCGTATGTATGTATATAACATACACACAAACACACAAACGCATACATACATAATGTAAATATATAGACATGTTTTATACAAAACATATATATATATGTATGTATATACATATGCATACATATGAATGCATACATATATATATATACATACTCACACACTCGCATAATATATATTTATGTATAGATATATAAATATATCATATAGACATTTACATAAAATATATACACATATATATACATATATATATATTTATATATACATACACACACACACACACACACACATATATATATATATATATATATATATATATATATACATGTGTAAATGTATAGTTATATGTACACCATCATCAGTCCTTATCAGACTACCTTACAGAGTACACGTATACATACATACATACATACATATATACATACACACACATTCTCACACTGACATATATATTCATTAGTATGTATGCGTGCATATGTGTGTGTGCGCGCGTGCTTGGTTATGCATGTATGTACGTACATATATATATGTATGTATATACGTTGATTGCTCCAGTAGCATCTCTGACTTTCCGCGCCATGACATCTCGGTTGACTATTCGGTGCTGTTGTAAACCTGTAACATCTGGAAGTTGTTACTTCGCCCTTCCAGTTGTTAGGTCTACGCTCTTCGGCACTTTTCTATTGTCCTAATACTTTAAGTAGATGACATAACAAATGAGGTCACCAAAGATATCTGCACGTACTGGACTATACAGATAAACGATTCTACAAGGCGAGTTTCACTTTCTGACTGTCTGTTGTTTAGTATAAGTACCGGCCGAAGCGCGACGAGCAGTAATCACATAAAGCCGCTGGTTTTACATCAGTGTCACTCTCCTCAAAGAATGCTGTCACGATAGCAACGGCTCCTTCACAGCTGGTGGCTTTACTGAGCACCCTGACATTTACCAAGGATACTTCTACATCCCCGCACATAAATGGATTGCCATCACATATGGTAGTTAACCTGCAGCGGGGGTCGTCGCAGGTACTACTAGTCCATATCAGATTAGACCAGGAACATAATAGTGGCTCCTCGAATCACTAGAACACCTGAACCAGAGCCCTATTAAGTAATACCAGGACAATTATATATATATATATATATATATATATATATATATATATATATGCGTGTGTGTGTGTATAGAAGGTTGGAAAGAAACACATGAGTTGATATATATGGTAAAAAAGTCAAGGTAGAAAATGCTAAAATAATTTTATAGAAAACATTTCAGTACCGGTTTCAGTCATTGAGACTTTTTCAACTGTAAGTATGGAAAACAATTAAATTTTGGATAAATTAAAAGAAAAGTTTTTAAAAAGAATATTTGCATAGTATTCAAATACAAGGGGAATTTTCCTTGTTTACTCTTGTGAGTTTCGAGGTCGCTGTGAATTGTTGGCAGAGAAGAAGAAGAAGAAGAAGAAGAGAAGAAGAAGAAGAAGAAGAAGAAGAAGAAGAATGCAGGAGTGCCATCATAGTAGTAGGATAGTAAATGGTCGAGGGTGACTTGTTGTGGATGGTAGTAGTGATTGAATTCTTGAGACATCACTTTTGAATGTATTGTTTATAATATTTGCGTAGGTTTTATTCTAAATAGCAGTAGTAGTAAAGTAAGGAAGGAGGTGGCGGAGAGGAAGAAGACGAAGAAGAAGAAGGTGAAAGAGAAGAGAGAATAATAAGGGAATGCAGGTGGTACGGTAGTAGTAGGATGTTGAATGGTCGAGTGACCTAAAAGTGATTTGTTGTGGATTATAGCAGCGATTGGGACTGTTTTCTAATGAATTCTTGGGTATCTCTTAAGTGTATCATTTTTAATATTTGTGTGTGTGTTTGTGTTATTCTAAGGCCGTGGTGGATATATCGTTTGTTGTACATGCGTTCAAAAGGGATCTGTATTTTGTAATAAAGAGAGTCTCTTTTCTAATTCGTTGGCTGCAGGTTGTATCGTCCCTGAATTGGTAGACGGGGAAAATTCTGAAGCTTGGATCTTTGTTATTGGCGCAAATTTCGATGTGTTGGCTGAATGCTATTTCTTTTTTTTTTCCCCGTTTTTAAAAGCATGTGATTTTGAAATGACTCCCTTATATACCCTGTCTGTAGACTGGACCGCCGTTCAATAACAGTCCTGCAATATCAATAAGTTATTCCTCACCTTGTAGCATCGAAATGAACTCATCTAAATAAAGCAGTCGAAAAGGCTATGAAAAAGTAGGATTGCTCATGCAAAAGGACTATGATTCAACAAGCAACTTAACATACACCTGAACGTGGATTTTGATGATGTTTAACTCCAAGTTACTACTGATAAAGCAGACTTATGATTAAAGATACTTAACCATACAACCTTCTTTCCAGATGTCATGATTTGAGAGAATTGCGTTTTCTTCGTTGAACAGGTCGAGCGATTACATAAACTCTACTAGCCATATTTAAGTACACTTTGATTTCAGTTACCTGCATTAGACATAATATTCTTTATCTTGTGGATATGTAAATGGATTACAGAGGAATCCCGGCAAGAAAATCAGTTCAAAACAACAAAGAACTATGTAAAGTACTATTTGCATAATCCATGGTTATGAGAAGGCCAATATTAATGTCCCTCTCAAGCATGTATCATTTCCTTTTCTATACACTTTAAACATGTTATGTCTGTGAAAAAGATTAAAAGTTATATCAAATTCATTGAAGCAGTCTGTGGTGACTATTCATTACAGACCGCTGCAATAAATTTGACATACCATTTGAAATCCATTGTAATTTATATTCGTTTCAAAAAATAATTCAAATAATGAAACATCCTTTGTTCATTTAACTGTATCCGAAATTTCCCCAGGTTATTGTTAATAGTAACGTTGTTCTCAAATTATTATTTTATTGTATATTGTATTTTTTTGTTTATTTTGCAGTGTCTTTTCTTTCAAAGCAGCATGATTTTTTTTTTAATTTAGTGGGAAATGTGTTGTCATGTCTGAAAAGAAATACTCTAGCATAGGAGAGATCTATGAAGAGAGATATGAAAAATCTAAGCTGATGTCTTCTTTCTCGTTACACACATTTAAAAAGGAATGAATACGTTATATATACATAATCACAACGATACTATCTAACTCTGCATGCTGGTAGCCATGGGACAAACATTCAATTGTTTGAGAGTTGTCAGTTTGTTTACGCTAATAATGTCAAACCAGTTTCTAAGCAATCTTATTGTATTTACATCTATTTATTTACATGACTGTATAGCAAAGACATTTGATTTGTGGAACTGAAGTTATTTGGCTGTCCATTTCTATAAAACTTATGTTTAGAAATCGGGATCACCATGACTATGATAGCACGAATAGTCATGCGTTTGATAAAGAGGGAAGACAACAGAAAGAAGTTACTTTTTTCAGCCCGGAATTGACTGTCTGATATTTTGTTGATGACAACGTTTTTATGAATAAAGATACGAGTAGAATTGTTGAAGTTGAAGCGAATATGTTTAATTTCCTCTTCAATATAACAAAATGTATTCAGCAATCCGGAATAGAGTATCACTATCATCAGCTTCGCCCATAGTACCCATAAAATACATCACAGACTACTGACAAAATCCGAGTCTGAAAATATGGCTTTTAACTTTGCTCTCTCAGAATGATGTATTACACATCAAACTTTAATCATTCCCAAACCACAAAAATCAGCTCACAAACTGAATAGTTAGATCTTAGTTAGCCTATTACCAGCATAATTTCTAACACAAAAAGTAACAAAAAGAACAAGAGGAGAACAATTGTAAAATTAAATCAGAATAACGAAAACACATACAAGGTATGAAGCCAATAAATGGAATGTAACATCCAATCATTGTAACAATAGTGAAAGAATTGCTTGCTGTTTTATAACAGTTAACAATTTCTAGGTATTCTTTTGAATAATCACAACACAGATGTGTAGCGGGAGAAGTTCTATGTGAATATGAGAGGTAACGCCAAAAGGTTAGAGAACTCTCGACCTAGATCTCAATTAACACTCGTTTGTTCTTTTTTTTTATCATCTGAAGATTTTAACAGCCACATACAACTGAACGCATAAAATTTCGTATACCACTTTACAACGAATTGAATTCCTCTGACTTTCTACATTGAATATGTATAGAGATTGCTGGTTCGTTTGTTTTATATGTACATCATTTCATTGAAGCATAATTGATGTGTTGAGACATTATTAATTTAGGGTCCTTACCATTGGTTCCTAAAGAGAGTTGTTAGTGTTGCTGTTTAGTCAAAGGTCAAGCCTGTTTAAGAAAACCTATGATAAGAGACTTTCTGTTATGAACATCCTATCTTTTTGTATACCTAAAACTGTATTCTTCAGCATGATCTTTCAGTCCCGTTGATGCAGTGTTATTATTATCATTGTTATTATTGTTGTTGTTGTTGTTGCTGTTGTTGTTGTTGTTGTTGTTGTTGTTGTTGTTGTTGCCTTTGCACAGCTTCTAACGGCGGAGATGTACTGCGGTGTCAGCTATTCACTACCAGTGAACTAAAGTAACACCTCTTATTTTTCGAGCACTTTCAGGAGATTTCGAGCGGTTCCAAGCAGTGCTGTTTTCTGCTAATGCTCCATCCTTATTGCAGCCCCTATTTGTTCCACGTACTTCTTGAGATTTTTGCTCACTTTTCCCAGGGATCCGACAATTATTGGTATTACTGCTACCTTTTTCCTCGACCACAACAGCTTATCTTCCCAAGCTAGCCTGTCATACCTCTCGACTTTTCTTTCTTCCTTTTGCTTTCTTTCTCAATTAACATTATGTCTGACTTCCTATTCTCTATCCCATGGTCGCACTGAATCATGAAATCCCATAAGATCATTGCGTTTCTATTTTCGACGATGTCTTCAAGTTTCTGGTAGTACCAATTGTTTGCTCTGTCAAGTCCATACTTGTTGCAAAGTGTCCAATGGACAAGCCTGGCTACATTGTCATGACGTCTCTTATATTCTCTCTGGGCTAGTGGCGTACATTGGCTCGTAATATGCCATACGAGTTCACCGTTTTGTCCACAGATTCAGCACTTATCACTTTCTGATGTGTTGTCTATTCTGTATTTGATGTAACTCGTTCTTAATGCTTGCTCTTGGGCAGCACAGATTAAAGCCTCCGTTTTGTCTTAAATCACTTTTAGTTATCCATAGCCATCTTTTTTTCACTGTCTGTCTTATCTTCAACATCCCTATGAAATACTCCATGCATTCCTTTCTTTATCTGCCTGTTTTCAGTTTCATTCAGTATCAAGTGCTTCTTCAGTGCTTTATCTTCATCATCATCATCATTATTATTATTATCATTATTATTATTATTATTATTATTATTATTATTATTATTATTATTATTATTATTATTATTATTATTACCTTTGCACAATTTCTAACGCCAGTGATGTATTACGTTGCCAGCTATTCACTACCAGTGAACTAAGGTAACACCTCTTATTTTTCGAGCACCTCCCGGAGTATTCAAGCGGTTCCAAGCAGTGCTGTTTTTTGTAAGTGCCCCACCCTTATTGCAGCCCTATTTGTTCCTCGAACTTCTCATAATTTTTACTCACTGTTCCTAGGGTTCCGACAATTATTCGTACTACTACCACCTTTTTCATCGACCACAACTACTTAACCTTCCAAGCTAACCTGTCATATCTTTCGACTTTTCTTTCTTCCTTATCTCATACCTTGTTGTCAGCTGGGCAGGCTATATCTATGATCCAGCATAGTTTGTTTTCTTTCTCAATTAAGAATGTCTGGTTTCCTATTCTCTATCTCATGGTCGCACTGAATCATAAAATCCCATAGGATCTTTGCATTATCATTTTCGATGATGCCTTCGAGTTTGCGATCGTACCAGTTTTTGCTCTGTCAAGTACATCATCATCGTCGTCGTCGTCGTCATCATCATCATCATCATCATCATTATTGACGTCACACAGAATTCAATATCTTGAGGTGGTTGACTGAGGATATTGTTCTACCGGGGGATTGTACTGTTTGTCATGTCACAACAAGGACCTCAGGCACAGTACTTTACGCAATATGCGTGCAGTTCCCAATAATGCCGACACTGTTGCAATATATTTAGATTGTAGGTTATGTCTAATGCTTTCAGATTTTTTTTTAATTTCACAGATTGGGTGGTCCGATGACAATAGGGATAACCGTTATGTTCGACTCTTGTAGCTTCCACACCTTATCAGTCTTAATTCTCAGATCTCCAAATCTATCAACATTTTTCTCTTTCTTTCATGATATGTTGATCTCCTGGCACTGCCACGTCAATTATTAGGAACTCTTGTTTGTCCCTCCTGAAGATTACTATATCCGGCCTTCGGTATTCTAACACCTCGTCTGTCTGGAAGTCAAAGTCTCAGACGATTTTTGCCTTCCCCTTCTCGTCCATTACATTTTTCGGTATATGTTGGTACAAAGCACCCATAACCTCATATCCATACTTCCGTCATAGTAGCCAGTGGAGGTTTCGGTCTACCTTGTCATATCTACGATTGTACTGTTTGACTCTGTAATACCATCACTTGTAAATATATATTACTTTACTTACAGTTTCTGCGGTGTCTAAAGCAATAAACAATATCTAAAAAGCGTAAGTTGCATCATTAGAGGTTGATGGAGATCTTAGGTGAAGCAAATTATCGTTCGTAGCTGTGGAATTACACCAGAAGCCCCTTCAGCTGTTCAAAGCACTACCTAGCATCATTCATCACAAGGCAAAAGATATTTCATTTTCCAAGATCAAAAGACAGAAAAACCAATTTCATCTACAGTGGATGCTGTAATTCTGCATGTAAAGAAAATAGCAAGATGATCTGCAATCAGTGCCAGGATTAGGAAATCTGCCCATAAAATGCTGTAATACATTATTCAGACAATAAAAACTGATTGATAAAAGGAAAAACTGAAGTCTGTTTCCGGTATTTAAATGCACTTTTATTGGTGGGGACAAAGTGACTCCAAGGTTCCGCAAACGTAATATTTTTCATGGTACCACAACGAATTGAATTCCTCTGACTTTCTACATTGAATATGTATAGAGATTGCTGGTTCGTTTGTTTTATATGTACATCATTTCATTGAAGCATAATTGATGTGTTGAGACATTATTAATTTAGGGTCCTTACCATTGGTTCCTAAAGAGAGTTGTTAGTGTTGCTGTTTAGTCAAAGGTCAAGCCTGTTTAAGAAAACCTATGATAAGAGACTTTCTGTTATGAACATCCTATCTTTTTGTATACCTAAAACTGTATTCTTCAGCATGATCTTTCAGTCCCGTTGATGCAGTGTTATGATTATCATTGTTATTGTTGTTGTTGTTGTTGTTGTTGTTGTTGTTGTTGTTGTTGTTGTTGTTGTTGTTGTTGCTGTTGTTGTTGTTGTTGTTGCCTTTGCACAGCTTCTAACGGCGAAGATGTACTGCGGTGTCAGCTATTCACTACCAGTGAACTAAAGTAACACAAGGTTACAAAGTACGGTAAATAAAGTAAATTGATCCTGCAACGGTTTCAAGGATAGATATTCTAGTTGCTAGATCAACTACAATGTAGATTCATTCATTAATTAACGTGTAAACGACTGAGTACTCTACATAATCGTATACTGTTCACGTAATCAGTATGTGACAGTGTGTGACAAAGATGGTTCTTTGAATTTAATGTACAATTAATATGATACGATGTCACGAAAATTTTGTGTGTTTCACTACTTCCATTCATCCGAAGCTTGTAAAAGTCAAACATGCCTAAGATGTCAAGCAATAAGATTGAAAGTGTAATTAACTTGTGGTTACACTTGGCAATTCGGTGGTAACTGCGTTATGTGTATTGTCAGGAATAGCACAGAGAAAACATGAAAGGATCATTAGCATAAGCTGCATTATGCATGGGTTCAGCATTATGTATGTGAACAACTTCCTTATTTATCAAGTACCGAATCAATCCAGTTCCAAATTGTTATTCCTTAACTCCATGTTTTTTCCGATCGAGATGATTTATAATCAAAATCATTTTAATTGTGCCCATCTCATCTCATTTTATATAAAGAAAAGTATTAACCAATTTGTCCTTCTTTAAGATTGTAAGATGAGACCTGTAGGTGTTGGTTGTTATTTCAAGCATACACCCATTTGTAGTAATTGTTCTTAACATTTAGCTTCAAATCAAAACTGATCCCGAAAAAATTATGATCGAAGGTGATCGGCCTTGATAATTTTTTCACGTATATATGAATATACTGATACATATGATCTTCTATTTTTAAGCCTGTAATATATTACTCTGTGGAGGCGCGTGTCTTAGTGGTTAGGGTGTCAGCATCATCATCGTAAGATTATGGTTTCGATTCCTGGACCGGGCGACGTGTTGTGTTCTTGAGCAAAACACTTCATTTCCCGTTGCTCCAGTCCACTCAGCTGGCAAAAATGAGTAACGCTGCGATGGACTGGCGTCCCGTCCAGCTAGGGAACACATAAGCCATTGAACCCGGGAAACCGGGTCCAAGAGCCTGGCTAGGCTTTTAAAGGGCGCATTTATTATTTATCTTATTAATATATTACTCTAGATATTCAGCGATTTCTTTCCAAAAGATTTAGCGATCACGCAGTACTCTCATTGCCTCGTGGCTATGGCATGCTGTAATTCGCAAAAGCAATAAACAGTTAAGGATACTTGTTTTACATTTTTGAGCAGACATACATTTATAGCAGTTTCCATCTATATAAATTCTGAATTTAATGTGTTTTTTTGTCAGAGATAATTTCTTTAATATCGCTGAACATTGTAATAACAAAAAAGAAACTGATGATGAATAGAATGACTTAATCTGTGAAATATATTTGTATATACATATAAATGGGGATAAATTTAATTTTGCCAGTATTGAAAACAAATCTTGACAACCAAATTAATATTATTCTGAAGTATATCAACGAGTAAAGATGAGGCGTTTCCTTCTTACATTTAAATCTGAATTGCGCTTGGAAGTGGAAAAGTAACATATTTCTTAAAAAGAAAAGCACATTAATTAACTTAAGACAAGAAAACAAATAAAACCAGTAGTTACATATTTAACTGAATTTCTTTTTTCTGAGATTGTTTTGAAGAAAAATATTAAATAAATTGTTATCTTGCTAAGCAAAACACCATGTTAACTATATGCTTGGGAAATTAAATTACTATAAAACATACAATTTATAAAAATGGTGCTTGGAGGAAAAAGAAATCAGTAAATAATAATAATAATAATAATAATAATAATAATAATAATAATAATAATAATAATAATGATAATAATAATAATAATAATATAATGATAATAATAAAAATAATGATAATAATAATAATAATATAATAATAATAATATAATAATAATGATAATGATAATAAATAATAATAATATAATAATAATAATGATAATAATAATAATAATATAATAATAATAATAATAATAATAATAATAATAATAATAATAATATAATAATAATATAATGATAATGATAATAATAATATGATAATAATAATAATAATAATAATAATAATAATAATAATAATAATAATAATAATAATAATACTAAAGAAAATGATGACAAAGAGCATGAAAATATAGTACCCATTAAGCAATATCTTTGGTAGAAGACAGACTGTTTGTATCGTTTGAAACGAAATCTATTGGTAATTTATGGAGAAAAGTAGATGAAAAATCAATTATGTCAAGAAGCCTGTCCAATGAAACAATTTTTAATACAGTTTACTTTTTTGGCAATTTATGATATATAAATATTGTTTTAGCAAGTTGACTGGTATTTTATTTAAATCGCTAGTTGGCGCGCGGTACGTCATTTAAAGATCGTTATACAATAGTATTTGTTTTGTGTGTCATATCGAGAAATAATAATAGCTAAATGCATAATATATTGTATATTAAGCGGGAACAAAATATCAATTTGTTTTTTTCTTAAACCACAAGCATCGCTGCAAAACAACAACACTAAGAATCTTTAGTTCTACCGTCACAGAACAGGAGATTAAAGGAGAATTATTCGATGAGAGAAAATGTAAATAAATGCTGACTGACTTATTCGATATTCTTATACGCATGTTTATAGGCGGCAGGGTTAGTGTAACAGACAGCTCAACTAATGAAAAATAATGACACTCAGTCCAAATACTTCATTTTCCTAAGCATCTTAACTATGTTTCTAACAGATAAACCTCGGATTTATCTGTATGTATACATATTTGTGTGTGTATGCATGTGTGAGCGAATGCGTATCTCTTCGTTGTTTTTCTTGTCCGCTCGCTTTTAACAGAGCAGTTTATGTTGCTGACACGACTACATTAAAGGATATTATGGTAAGGTATCGAAATTGTGATGATTTGTGGTCGATAACTGCTTAGGAATTGAGCCTATCTAAGTCCATATCGCTTTTTGCCTGTTCGTTCTGATCCCGCTGAGCCGTAGTTACACGTATATATATATATATATATATATATATATTATATATATATATATATATACTTTATTTGTGGGTTCATAAGGCAACCAATTGTTTCTTGTAAGGAAATCTTCACAGTTGTTCAAGCGTACAAAATAGAAATGCTGGTGGTCGTCTCCATGTCAATCGGATGTCCATTTTATAGCTTCCCACAAAGTAATCGTACAATGATTCTCTTTTTGGTCCCAAATATAACGTTGAGCCACTGGCAATTGGCGTTTGTTACTGTATTAACACGGGAGACCCTGTTCGTAAGAAATAAGTTTCCGGGGACCACACTTTTCAGATTGGGACGCCCCAGTAACAATTAGGCAAAATAGACCAATTGGTCAGTTTACATGCGGTTTTCGTTTTAAGCCGTGTAATCACTCGATACTAGCTACGTTGCATTTTCATTGATGCATGCTCATAACACTTCGAATCTTAAGAATAACAGCGTCCAGAATATACTTTACCTACATACATGCAAGCATACATACTTACAAATATACATACATATATACACACATGGTTGAACTCGACTCGTGAGGTAATAAAATCCATTTTACTCTATGAAATTTCTCTAAGTTGTTCCTCCCATCGTTAATGACGTCTCATGCAGCTCCTTAGACTTAGAGATCTTTTCACACTGACCACAAGTCAGCCTCTCAGAAACGGCCTGACCACATGAATGTTTGGGCCTATAATGCCGAATGAATCAACTGGTCGACCATACACTCTGCTACGCATGGTGCACGAGAGGACATACTGGATGTCATATTGGTAGACGGGGGTGCCTCTGTGACAATGCTTGTAGCTGAGTAGATCTTCTTTGTGAAGATCACACTGCTCATATGAAAGAGATTCTCTGGTGCCCTTAACAGGAAGAGGAGTCACATCTTCCATATATTTACCAACACTTTTCCCTTCAGTATATACAACTCTGTTGTTCCCTAATACTTCATCACGTGTAGCAATCAGATTTCTCCTCAGCTTTCTATTTGATGTAGGATCTTTCTAAGTGTTAGTATTGATAATGATCTTTACAATTGAAAAGGTGTTGGAGTGGCTGTGTGATAAGTAGTTTGCTTACCAGCCACATGGTTCCGGGTTCAGTCCCACTGCGTGGCACCTTGGGCAAGTGTCTTCTACTATAGCCTCCGACCGACCAAAGCCTTGTGAGTGGATTTGGTAGACAGAAACTGAAAGAAGCCCGTCGTATATATGTATATATATGTATATATATATATATGTGTGTGTGGAGGAGTGTATGTGTGTGTGTATGTGTGTATGTGTTTGTGTGTCTGTGTTTGTCCCCCCAACATCACTTGACAACCGATGCTGGTGTATTTACGTCCCCGTAACTTAGCGGTTCGGCAAAATAGACCGATAGAATAAGTACTAGACTTACAAAAACTAAGTCCTGGGGCTGATTTTCTCGACTAAAGGCGGTGCTCTAGCATGGCCACAGTCAAATTACTGAAACAAGTAAAAGTAAAAAGAGAGTAATTGTGTCTTCAAGATTGTCTTTGCAACGCAACGTTTACTTGGCTTGCACTGGAGACACTTTCCTAGTTCCAGATCATCATACAACTCCTGGTCTCAGCTAAACGGTGAAGATGACCGGACTGTTTAAGCTGGTATTTCAAGATACTCGTTATCTTCGCCAGCTGCAGTACACGCCTATCAGTTACATGAAACTACTATGAGCTCTTCGAGATGTTATGCAAATATCATTGGTTGAAATGCTGGAGCCATTGGATGTGCCTACAGTAAAATGTCCAGGTCTCCCATATCAATACAACAGCACTATTAAGCTGTATGTTTGATAGACCTCAACTTACCTGGCTGCTTTGAAGTCCGTTTTTAACCAGAGTCTCGATTCAAACTTTACAAATGCGTACAGTCTACAACTGTGTACTAAATCTAGATAGTGTGCTACCAGGATCTACGATTTTAAATTTTTAGCCTTGACGGATATCCACCATGGCATATATGGCTTGCCTGCTGCTGATTGTAACGTGACTACTATGTTCTTAAGGCTGGTTGTAAGTCTAAATTCATCAAACGTGGCTAAAAAACTGTGAATTAGGACCTGCAGGTCTTTTTCAGTGTAGGTTACGAGATCGGAGTAAGGACGTTTACGAATGAGAGCCATGAACGCTTTTGTTATTGTAGTGAACCGACGGATGTTGAAAAATTTACATGTCGAGCAGTAACGGATGTAGACACTGGCATCATTATGCGTTATAGCTGATTGCGTTGGGTTCAGTGTTGTATAACAGTTTATCCAAATTAAAACATATCCACACATAGGAACTTCTTTGACGTTCGGAACAATACACGGATATGCAAAAAAAACAAACTTGCAACTGAAATTACACACCTTACAATTTAGAATATGTCATTGCTAGCCTATACGCAAGCAGCATGGGATAGTGGTCAATTCATCTTGAAATGTGACGATGGAGTGGTTCGTCAGCAGACCGAGTGACTGAACAGCTCCTTTTAGAGATAGCACTGCTCGTCTACTGGCCAGTGGGGCCTGGGAAACGAAGTCTAAACAACGCTTTCCACAACCAAGCTGGTCAACACATCGTGGATCGCGATTATTCACTAAGGCAAGCGAAATACAAATGTTCAACAAACATTTGCGTTAAATCATGGACAAATAACATCTTCAAAAGAAAAACTCAATTTTAAGATCAAGTGATGGAATCTAATTACATTTTTAGACTTGCCAGAATCCGGCATACATTGAGCACTGTACCACTTTTACATCTACTCTTTTACTTGTTTCAGTCATTTGACTGTGGCCATGCTTGAGCACCGCCTCTAGTCGAGCAAATCGACCCCAGGACTCATTATTTGTAAGCCTAGTACTTATTCTATCGGTCTTTTTACCGAACCGCTAAGTTACGGGGACGTAAACACACCAACATTGGTTGTCAAGCGATGTTGGGGAGAGAAACACAAGCACACAAATACACACAACACACACACACACATATATATATATATATATATATACATGTATACATATATACATTTCCGTCAACCAAATCCACTCACAAGGCTGTGGTCGGCCCATGCAGTGGGACTGAACCCGGAGCGATGTGGTTGGTAAGCAAGCTACTTACCACACAGCCACTCCAACGCCTATGTAGGAAATGTTTTTCATATCAGCTCGATATAACTGCACCCTCAAAAGCGAAGTTTTTTCATGACCAGTTAAAAGAACTAGAGTCTGGCTACAACTTACTTCATAAGGAGTGGTCAAACAATTTACGTCGAGATACTGGTGTTCCTTTTGCCGTTAGAACCCCCTTGGGAAATCATTTAACAGAGCTTCTTCGCTGTTTCTCTCAAGTGTAATGACAATATGGTTTCAACTCCACTCGAAACGCTTCAAGACAATGATCACTGTTATGCACCAACTGTTGTCAGTCTCAAGGGTGAAATAAACGTTTATCCTTCTTTTGTACGCGTGGTGAGGGGGGGGGCGGTTGATTAAAAAACATTTCTGATAAATGTTGATAAAAATGACAAACTTGTATTTCTGAGGGATTTAAATGTCCGTTTAGGATAGTGATTCTATATTTTTGGAGTAGCATAGGAAATCACGGACTAAGTAATAAGCAACGCAAATAGCCTACTCTTTATAAAGCTGTGCCAAGAGTAGGAATTAATGATAGTCAATATTTAGTTCAGACAAAATGAGTAAATATAAGGATACTTGGAAGTTTCTACGTTCAGGCTCCGTCACATTCTCGATTGTACATACATACATACATGTAGGCATACGTACATACATGCGTACGTACGTACGTACGTACGTATATAGACACACACACATGCATACATACAAACATACATACATACATACATACATACATACATACATACATACATGCATGCATACATGCATACATACATACATACATACATACATACATGCATACATACATACATACAGGCATACATATATGCATCCCAGACTTAGAAATATATGGCAGTCAGAAATCTCTTCTTACAAGACAATATCCCACAATGCATTTGCAATAGATGTGCTGATTCCAACATTTCCGACACTTAACTTGTCAATAGAAGAAATCCAATCCACAGACGTTGAAACTCCCCAAGATAACTGCTTAAACAGGAAGTCTCCATAGAAATAGAGATATCGAGAGGCTCTGCCTAAGAACAGATAAAGGAGGTGGAGGCTTGAGGTCAGTACAGGTAGCTTTTGAATGTCGTGTAGTCTCCCTCAGACAGCACTTGCTAAAAACAGAGGGGGGAAATAAATGCATTAACTTAGTGATGTAAAATGAATTGAACAATATCCTACGTGCCAGGAGCGAACCCCTCAGGAAGCACTCTCTTCTTAACTTTCCATGCAACCCTAAAGCAGCCGGGCTAACATACCTGAAAGAAGGGTTGGAAGTAAAACGTTCAGCACACAACATAAAGACTATGCATAGGTTTGTTTCTCGTAGACTTGAAGACGACAGTAATATCAACATAAAGCAAAGCTACTCTAGGATTCGTGACCACCACCACACATCACACTTCGAAGGCTACGATGTATTTGCAATCCAAGAACAGGAGATTGCTGTTAATAGACAAAAGAGACAGCGAAGCCTTTGCAAACCTTAGATACAGCCGAAAATGTTGATTATGTCTTATAACTGTGGAAGGCATTACATACGTAATTAGCAGCTGCCCAAAAGTGTCACCAAGTTATTACCTCTCATTGTGACACGACGTCATTTGCGAAAACAATAATACAATGCTATGTAGAAGAATAGAAAGCTACTCTCCTACTGTTATTGAATGCGTTCACAAACGTCAACAAAAGGGACACTGGTGGGAAATTTCCATCAAAACACCAGTCAAGTATAACCATAACTGGCCGGATGTTGTTGTTTTGGGATAGACAAGAAAATTAATATACTGTCATAGAGGTCAGTTGTCCTACTGATGTGAATATCTCGTTGAAAATCAAAGAATAAGAGGATAACTAGGATAACTGCTTCAAAACCCCCAACTTCAATATCCTAATTATAAATTTACATTTATACCAATAATAATCTGTACACATGGTTTTGTGAGTAAATGCCTAAGTAAGAATCTGGGGAAACAAGGGTTTCCAGAAAAAGAAGTCGACAAACTAACTCGTACCTTACAAAAACAATCTGTAAGTGGAACAGTAAAATGTGACATTGTTTTCGTTATCTATATTTCACCTGTAGAGTTTTGTACCTTTTTTAGAAATTGGCTACTTCTTCAGAGTAAAAATTTAAATAATCACAAACAGTCGAAACCATACATACTTTAATTTTGCCCGAGGGCAAAAGATGGAAGCAAGCGATATCCACCAAAAGTTTAACAACATAAAACTAGGCAAGTCGTACATATAAGAAAAACTATGTGCTATTTTTTCTATTTGCTGACGGTGATATGGCAACTAAAAACAGCATCGCTTCAGAGGGGAAAAATTGTATTTATTCTAATATTAATATTTGTATTTCCAAATATATTTCGCTTGAATACCCTTATGTATATCAGATTACATTATTATTATGTTTGTGCATTATGCTAAGATCGCTCTGTTTCTACAATGGAAAGGCATATTGAATGACTTACTAAGAAATATCTGTATGTATGTAATATTTGTGGAAGCTTCGCAACAAACTATATGCAAAATACATGCATAAAACTACGTGGGGAAAATAAAATAAAATAGAGGCGATACTGTCGAAAATTCTATTTTCAAATTAATATAAAACTGTACGAACACACATATATATCTGTGTAAGAGGAGTATGTTTATAAATATATACAGAAATTATATTTGTCTATGCAAATATATCGATTTATAATATAAGAAGACGCAGAACAAACAAGCTGTTCATTTCTACCTTGAAGGTGAATTGCCAGGATTTAATCTTTCAGAAAATATGATTTGTTGAATTATATCTTCAAGATGGTTTATTTCTATTGTAAATTGAACAAGTTCTATATAAGTTTTGCCCTTAAGATGAGCATCTATATATTTAATTCGACACTGTTTTAAGCTATTTTCGTTTATATTCTTTCCTATGACCATCATATTACTGCCAATTGTTTAACTGATCGGATATATATTTACATCTAGAGGATTTTATAACAACTTATCTCTCACTTTGGCAGGTTTACTAACTATTTACATCATGTTTAAGAAGAATCTATTTTTATGTGTGTTATCTATAAATGTATTTTTGGACAGAGTTGACAAGAACTGTGGACTGTTAGACTAAATATATTACAGAATTTAGTTTTGATCCACTCATCCAACTTATCTACCTCTCCGACTTCGATAAAACAAATAACAGTAATGTTGAGCTGTATTTTGATAAATCACCTAGCGCAAGAAATAGTTTTGCCTATTCCTATAAAGATAAAAGATCCGCTATTTGGCAGCTCAACATGCTGGAAATAGTAAGCAAATCTTTCTCAAATCAGACTCTGCTGTTTCCAAACGAGAAAGGCTATTAAATCATGTAATTTTACATATATTTAGTCTGAAAATAAAATACGATGGTTACCATTGACGGAATGTTTTTGGATACAATTATGTTTCATCAGGGTTGTCGGGAAACTACATTGTAATAACAAGACAGGAAAATTGAATTGAACTTTAGATTAGCATATCGATGTATAAAAATAGCCGTATATATTCCATGAATTCTTTGAAGTTTTATGTGAATGGATAATCATTAGAATCTGAATTAGTTTCAGGCCTAAATAGGATTTGTAAAGAAACGACAGAAATAAAACTTGATATTATGCTAAACATTTCGACAAGGGACCAGTTCAAGTTTTGTTTTCTACTTCATCGTACGGCACACAATACCGGTATGAGATTGCTCGGCCTTCTAGAAGTAACGACCAAATTTCCTTTAAATCATACTCTGCTATCTTCGAAAAAAGGGCGACACGAGATGATGTAATCCTAGGGACAGTAATATCTTAAACTTGAGAAACAGATGGGACTGTCACAACTGGAATCGCTTTTGATCATAGTTCTGCTTCTTTCATGTAGCGATTGAACATTCTGACAAAATATCGGCGACAAAATTTCCCTGTGTTTTTGTTTCTCATTATGCTGATATATTGAAAAACATGATATCAATATTGTCTTATCGGATACGAATATTTTGATTTTTTTCTATGTTTGTCTTTCGTCTCCTATCAGCCAAGATCGAGAATACTTTTGATTAAAAGTACAGAAGCCATAACCATACTCATACCTTTTTACTTCAATATGTATTCATACACGATATGTAATTATAAGAGCCAAAGATCTAAGAGTAGGAAGTTTGTAAGCTTCGAGCAGTCCATGGTAGTTGTAAAACAACAACGTTCAGAAACAATAATAATTTAATGTTGAAGATTGTAGGCTTTTCGATATGCTGAAAAATAATCTTTTGTGGCTTACGGTTAGCAAATTCAGTCGCTATGAATGCGAATAACAATCCAAACTGAGGGACTGGAGCATGTAAAATTCAGACTACATATTTTTCCTAGCTAGTAGATCCTCTGACATCTAAGAACACTGTATCCATTTTTTTAGCCTTTGTTTTCAGTTGAGCTAAGTATAATTTACTACAAATTTACCAATTTCATGCCGATTTCTATCAGAACAAGTAGCCAACCAGAGGCCTCCTCGCCAAAGATTTTCATTTCAGCTTTTATGCACTATATTTTTACTCTAGGGTGCAAAACACGTATAGGTCATGATCAACTTCCGACAATTCTTTCAGTGCACGACACACATTCAGTTGTGACTGACTTTGATCTTCCGTGAGCAAGTGAGGCACAAATTTTGTGGCAACACTTTTCATTCTCAATTACTCGCTCAAACTTCGTTGGCTCCAAATACACCAATCATATCAACAAGTTCATTAATTGTTCAGTGACGGTCTTTCTAGATCAGTTCATGAATCTTTATGTTGTTTTCATTCATTCGAGAGGTCGACAGTCGCCTTGAACGAAGTTAGTCTTCAAGCTACCAGTGACTATTCCTAAAGCATAAAACCATTCCTAAACTTGCGTTTTGCCCATGGCAGCGGCCTTGTGCACTCTCTGAAGCATGACAACGAATTCGGCCACCGTCCCCCCCTCCCCCACAGCAAAAAGAAGAACGGAATTTCATGGTAGCACGCTGTTCCTTCGTTTCAGCCATCGCAAAAATCGACGAGCAGTGAAGAAAAACTGCTGCGAAACAAAGAGGCATCAATTAGAAGTACGACACAACCGACGACGCCGGTCAATAGACTGATGCCTGTGGGTTGCATCAAGTGGCTTCTAGTGGCAGAAGACCCAACTACAACGGGCTTGTCCCACCGGGAACGTTTCTTTGTATATATATATATATATATATACACATGTATATATACACATGTATATATATACACATGTGTATATATACATATGTGTATATATATACATATATATATATACATGCTGGTGTTATCCAAAAGAAACGTTCCCTGTGGATCGTTTCTTTTATATATATATATATATATATATATATATATATATATATATAATATATATATATATATATATATATAACTACGCCAAGTAGGCAGACAAATACAATTTGCTTACGTGTACACATGCATATTATGCGTATACATAAAATTTATAGAAAATGAAAGTCAGCAAAGTATATAATTCATTTAAAAATATTATTTCCCTTTTCTACATTGATTCGATATCTTTTGTGTCTTTCCTTTTCTTTCTTCTTTTGTCTATTCTATGTTTATTTCTGTGTTTTTATTTCTATCCCATTACTTTCAGTAATAACTGAATTGAATCTTCATTCTCTGTATTTCAGAAATATAACAACCATTGTTATAGAAACTGAAGAGAAGTATGCATGTGTGTGTGTGTGTGTGTGTGTGTGTGTGTGTGTGTGTGCGTATGTGAGTATGTGAGTGTGTGTACGGATATGTGTGTATGCGTGTGTTGCAAACTCACACGCACGTGATTGTACAGAGAAATGTATGGTTGGGTTTATATGCATTTATTCATACATGCATACATACATACATACATACATAAATGCACGCATACAATTGTACATATATATATATATATACACATATATACATATATTATATATATATATATAATATATATATATATACATACATATATACATATATATATATACATATATATATATATTATATACATATATATACATATATATATATTTATATATATATATATATATATATATATATATATATATATACATACATATATATACATATATATATTATACATATATATATATATACATATATATATACATATATATATATTTATATATATATATGTGTATATATATATATATATATATATTTATATATATATATGTACATATATATACATAT
>NC_043000.1:142767505-142775005 GCF_006345805.1 Octopus sinensis
GACACACATCCTCAGTTGAATTCAAATGAATGAATAGAAAAACTAGAAAACTATTGATAATAGGGAGCTCACCATCCCAAAGCCGATATCAACTGCTTGTATAAATAAAAAAAAGAGACCAGAGTGAAAGAGGCTTAGTTGCTGTGGAAGAGTGTGTAAAGCTAGAAAGAAGAAAAAAAACTACTAGAATATTTACAGAACAGTATAGAGAAATTAATAAAAACATTGAATAAAGAACAGTTGATCAAGTGTGTGATAGGAGAAAAGGACAAGAATGAAATTCAAAGAGAGCATCTTAAATAGATTGAAGAGAAATGTTTGCATTCGTCAGTTTTGGAAAGCCACTGAGGATGTGTGTCAGACAAAATGCTGGGCGTTGTTAAAGAAAAGGACAATTAATAGAAGCGGAGGTTGTAATTACAGTAGCTCAAGATCAAGTGATAAAAGCAAACAGCTTGAGAAAATATGTGGTGGGGGGAGAAGGTGTTGGAAACAAGTAGAGTCTATGAAATTTGAAATGAGACAGTGGCACACATTGTTCCAGTATACTCTTTTACTCTTTTACTTGTTTCAGTCATTTGACTGCGGCCATGCTGGAGCACCGCCTTTTAATCGAGCAACTCGACCCCGGGACTTATTCTTTTGTAAGCCCAGTACTTGTTCTATCGGTCTCATTTGCCGAACCGCTAAGTAACGGGGACATAAACACACCAGCATCGGTTGTCAAGCAATGCTAGGGGGACAAACACATACACACAAACATACACGCACACACATGTATATATATATATATATATATATACATATATACGACAGGCTTCTTTCAGTTTCCGTCTACCAAATCCACTCACAAGGCTTTGGTCGGCCCGAGGCTATAGTAGAAGACACTTGCCCAAGATGCCACGCAGTGGGACTGAACCCGGAACCATGTGGCTGGTAAACAAGCTACTTACCACACAGCCACTCCTGCGCCTATATATCCCAAATAACACAAATAGAATACGAAAAATGGGGACTTAACCTAGTTGTGAAAGTTTTGCACTAGAATCTTTGTTAGAAATCGGATTTGAAGCTGGAGTTACATGGTATGATCATCGGGTCGAAGGAGTGCTGGAGTCGGAGAAATGCGAAATTTCGTGGAATTTTCCTATCCAAACGGATAAGAAGTTAGAAAATAGCAAACGATACATGACAATAACAGACAAGGAAAAACGAAGCTGCTTACTAATTGGTCTATCATGCTAGTTTGTAAAGAAAGATGGTGAAAAGCAAACAAATATATAATCCCCTTAAAATTTAAAATTGCAAGAGTTTGGAGTATGAAAACTTTAAAGATAGTAACTGAAGTAACTGGTACATTGAGAACTGTAAGTGAAGATATATACAAAGGGTTGAAGGAGATTGAAACAGAAAGTACTGTACAGCTTTAACAAAATGTTTGCCACGAAAAGTCAAGAAAAATTATCAGGGGGCCTTGAGTGCTTGAAAGACCATTGAAAGCTTCTGAATACCTAAGGTTAAAGATAGCAACATGCTACCCACATAAATACTAACAGGAATAAGAATGAACCTGAGACAAATCAGTAATGATAATAATGATTTCAATTTTTGACATAAGTCCAGTAATTTCGGAGAGGGTGTAAGTCGATTACAACTGGTCCTTTTTTTATCGACCCCGAAAAGATGAAAAGCATTTGGAGCTTAGAATACGGAAACAGACGGAAAGCCGCTAAGCATTTCGTCCGACATGCTTACAATTCTACCAGCTCACAGCCTTAGCAATGAGAATAATAATATTAATAACAACAACAACAACAATAATAATAATAACTTATTACTTTTAATAGTAGTTGTGAGTAATTTTTAAATGTATAATAACATTCTCAGGCTACCTATAGACACTGAAACGCTAGAATTAACTTCTAATGCCAACTTTGCTTAACAGAGGTTTGCTATAAAATTACCAGATGAAAATAATGAATTATACCCCGTGAGTATTTCAGGGAATTAATGGTAAAACTATTGGGTTATATCTGAAAACTTTATCATAAAAACCTGAAAGCGTAGCCTGAGTTGTGTGTGTATGGAAAGATAGCCACTCATCTGCTACTCATTGAAAAGTGAAAGAAACTGGAATAATATGATTACTTAATGCATTTTATATACACACTTTATATACTTTATGCACAATTTTATAAACTTAATACACAGCACTCAAAATAAATATTCACTCTTATTTTTCCATTTTTCCCATAAACAAAAAAGAAAAAAATATCTCGTACATATGATACAACCTTTAGTTAAATTGCATGTATCTGCCACGTAAATAAACTTGAATATTTCACAGAATTACACTTATATGCGTGTGTTAAGTGATAGCTGACGTAAAAAAAGTTCATTCAATATTTTATAAAATACATTTTTCACTAGCCAATCACCACCACCACCACCTCGATATCCACCACCCCATCATCATCTTTCTCTCTCACCCTCTTCACTCTCTCCTCTCTCTCCTCTCTTTCCCCTCTCTCTCCCTTCTCTCTCTCTCTCTCTCTTTCCCTTGTCTCTGCCTTTCTGTAACCTCACCTTCAGAACATCACCCCTCTGTTAAAATTATATTTCTTATTCTCCTCCTCTACCTTCAACTAACTTTTTTAACCACGTAATAAATATTACGTTCTCCCCACCTCACGTCATGGACGCTTCTCTGTCCTTCTTTTTCTCTCTCCTTCTTTCTGTCTCACGCTTTGCCGTACCTTATTTTTATCTCTCCTTTTTCTCCTCTCTTTCCCTTCCACTAATCACGTGAAGGCGTTACAATTATATTCGCTCCACATTATGTCATGGATGCTTCTCTCTCCCTCTTTTCTCCCCCTCCCTCTTTTTCCTTCTTCCGCTTTCCTTTCTCCCTCTTTTCCTCTAATCACGTGAAGGCGTTACCAACGGGTTAAGTAATGCAATGACAAGCAGAATTAGTATACGATGGATTATTATTCATTTGCTTGTATTAGTTCAAATACACGCTTGGGTATTACAAATACAAGGTCTGTCTTTAATTTAAAGAAAACGGTAAAATTCTGACCAGTAAATTACGACACCCCATAAATACATCACTTTAGACCTTTCTTCTAATGTTATCATATCTTTTACTTCATGTGTGATTCCATCAATTTTTTTCATCTGATTTCCCGATTCTTCCATTTCCAACTTACCTCAAATAAGCCAGTTTTTTTTTTAAATATCTAAACCAGACCCCAACACTTGAGTTTCATTACTGCTTTCCACTAACCACATTTCCAAGTACCATATAGGCAATTTCCACGATTTTACATTAAAATTAGCTTATTCCTGTTTAGTTAATTATATCACTGCAGTTTTCGTTGTCCTTAATTTTTATTATAATTGGTAGTTTATTAGTAATATAATCGCAGACAGTAAAATAGGTTTCAAAGTATCTAATGAAATCAAAATCAAGCAACGAAGCATTCATAACAGGTTGTTAATTGCATTTGTTTTTGTTGTTGTTGTTTTCTCGCGAATGATGTAATATGGAGAGGTTTAGCTAACATTACTCGTGCAATAGGGGCTTGGCTATGTCTGTGAAAACTTGCAACTAATGAAGTTAGAAAACAAAAGCAGAAATCGTGATTTAGCGATGCTACAACTGCCCTAGCATAATGTACGCCTAATTCTGATATATCTCCGTGGTTTTAACAATATAGGTCTATAATAGATGCTTTGCTAAAACGAATACTGCAGTTTAGGAGGTTTTAACAGTATATATGCTTTAAGTACAAGATTCAGATCGATAATTTTAACTAATATAGCTTCCGTTGCTAATAATGAATCTACTGGTATATTCTACAATACATTGTAAAAATTAACTGATATATTGTTAACATGTTTGTTCCTTCTCGAGCCATGCTTGGCTCATAAAGGCCAGTCCGTCGCAGGTGAGCTTCAAGATGCAGAAGGAAAGAGTGATAGAAAGTTGTGGCGGAAGATTCAGCAGAAGTTCGCCATTACGTACTGCCGGAGCCGCGTGGAGCTTAGGTGTTTCGCTCATAAACACACACACATCGCCTTGTCTGAGATTCGAACCCGTGATCCCTCGACCACGAGTCCGCTGCTCTAACCACTAGGCCATGTGTCTCCACATATTGTTAACATACCTATTTTTTTACTACCCACAAGGAGCTAAACACAGAGAGGACAAACAAAGACAGACAAACGGATTAAGTCGATTATATCGACCCCAGTGCGTAACTGGTACTTAATTTATCGACCTCGAAAGGATGAAAGGCAAAGTTGACCTCGGCGGAATTTGAACTCAGAACGTAACGGCAGACGAAATACGGCTACGCATTTCGCCCGGCGTGCTAACGTTTCTGCCAGCTCGCCATATTGTTAACATATCATTTATTAAATGTTCCAGCCAGCTGCTTACTTAAGCCTCTAATAATTATGGTGATCATTAAAAGCGGGTGAACAGTCTCTGGCGAAATCTCAACAAAGTTTCCAAGCATGCGTGTCCGCTACTTCCTGTTCACGGAGATATTGTTTATATCTATGTATTGTTTACGTTCGTCGTAATATGCAGTTTAGACTAAAATCTGTAGGTATCTTCTGGAGTACATTATAGCGATTTATAAACATATACACACATCAGCACACTCATAAAGACACATGTGTATATATATGTATGTATGTATGTATGTATGTATGTATATGTATGTATGTATGTATGTATGTATGTATGTATGTATGTATATATGTATGTATGTATATATGAATGTATGTATGTATGTATGTATGTATGTATATATGTATGTATGTATATATGAATGTATGTATGTATGTATGTATGTATGTATGTATGTATGTATGTATGTATGTATGTATGTGTATGCCTGTGTGTTAACACGATTGTATTTTTATACGTATATTTGTGTAACCTATTAGCAATTCTTCAATGACCAACATTCTGTTTTCAACTATAAATGTGAGGTTGGGAAGGTCATGTTAAACATTAGCTAAGAAAATGAAAATGCAAAATATGACTACGATGAGATCAAGGGTCGAAATGGAAATAGAAATTGTAAATTATTCAAATAAGTATCTCTGCTGAAGAACAAATAAAACAGCTGCAATTTTTGAAAAATGTTAATTATTTTTTTCCAGTTTATTCTCGTATCACTTAAATTGAAGGTGACGCCAAGTCCGTTGCCCATAGCTTGTACATATTTTCCAAAAGAATAAAACAACGACATCATGAGATTGAAATAGTTAACGTTCAGGATGGATAGTCACATGTACGTTTAATTGTTAAGAATAATGCCTAAGCCGAGAAAATTATTGTTCTGGAGATGAAAGATACAACAACAGAAGATGTAACTTAATTCACTCCTTTCTTTTATTTCCCATTTCGTTAAATTTAAGGAAGCTTTCATCCTTTCATCTTTATCATTATTGTCATTTTAATTATTTCATTATTGGTGATGTACCCTAGTTTTGGTGAAATTAATTTAAGATGCATATAATTTTAATCGTTGTTATTCAAAATACGCCCACGCTAACTTTACCTTATCTCTTTCGAGAGTTGTAAGGTACAGGCCAGGCACAAATGCTATTCCTTCCCGCCATCTTTCTCACTCCCACTCACTCAATGTCTCTTTCTCTCTCTCATTCACTCTCTCTCTCTCTCTCTCTCTCTCTCTCTCTTTTTCGCTCTCTCGCTCTCTCTATCTCTCTTTATCTCTGTGAATCGGCTATGTTATTCGATTATAAATTGTGGCAAAATGTAATAAGATCAACTCTACGTAGTGAGAAAAGATTCTCTGTTCACGTATACTCTCCGATAAAAATCATATGCCACCGTCTTAAAAAAAACAAAAAAGATGTATAGAAATGTAGTCTTTTCGAAAAATCGCAAAACAATAAGAAATTCCATGGGAGAAGAAGGGGGAAGAGAAATAAAAGAAACAAGATGCAATAATTTGAAATTAGAATAAATCTAATATTATAAAAAATATTAAAGATAGCTTATTCGTTATATGTCTAAAAACAAATCCTTGTGGAGAACAGTCTTATCTCTTGACCCGAAGTTAAATTTGCTTGCAGAAATAAAACACCTTTGCGCAGACAGTAGAGCAATTGAGAGTTAAACATAAAATAGACGAAAAGCAAAAGGCGTGCTTTAAATTTACCGAAAAATTATTTTAAAATGATTGTATTTCTATTTCATTTACTGGTATTCATCTATTGTCATACATTTGTAAGTAGCAGATTGTGTATATATGTGTTTTCCTGTGGAGGCGCAATGGCCCAGTGGTTAGGGCAGCGGACTCGCGGTCATAGGATCGCGGTTTCGATTCCCAGATCGGGCGTTGTGAGTGTTTATTGAGCGAAAACACCTAAAGCTCCACGCAGCTCCGGCAGGGGATGGTGGTGATCCCTACTGTACTCTTTCACCACAACTTTCTCTCTTACTTCCTGTTTCTGTTGTACCTGTATTTCAAAGGGCCGGTCTTGTCACTATCTGTGTCACGCTGAATATCCCCGAGAACTACGTTAAGGGTACACGTGTCTGTGGAGTGCTCAGCCACTTACACGTTAATTTCACGAGCAGGCTGTTCCGTTGATTCGGATCAACCGGAACCCTCGTCGTCGTAACCGACGGAGTGCATCCATATATGTGTTTTCCACTCAATTTTTAATAGTTTAAAGAAAACGGTACTTTTACTTAACCTTGCGAAGACTATTTAGTATAAATGCCTCGTTTTGTCATTAAGCTAGTAAATAATCTAACCCAACTGAAACAGTTTTCTTACCTATTTTTATATCAATGGAATTTATATCCCATCAGTTAAACGTCCTCATCCGAATCAAAAGATAATCTAGGCCTGATTAGGTACTAACTCCCACAAAGCACAACTGGGCCTTACATAACAGTACTGATCAGATATCTAGAATGGCGTTGTTGTTACCACGGAAAGACGTAATAATCATCGTGTAACATCTCGTAATAAACGTTGACTCAAATACGTATTATTTGTCTCATGTTACTTCTATCAATATTTGTATCTTTTATATGTCTGCACAAGTTTACAATCTAGACCGCATTTTATTCATCTCCGCTTAGAAAGATACTGTCTCAACCCACAAAATTCCATTCTATAGTTTTTCACTCCTTCCAAATCAGAAAGGACAGCTGTCGCTGGAACCCATATGTTTTTCTCCACAGGTATCAACTTAAAGGAATTCATATATAATAGTATTACTACTAACGAGAGAACATCACATTTTTTTCTTCTATATCAATGTAAGAATAATTTACTTATGAAGGTGGATCGATCCAAATATTCTATTATCTAAATTTAGGTAGTCACTAATTCGTTATTTTATGGTGTTAGAGATATATGATGAACATTGTTTTTGCAGGTGTATGGATAGATTCATTTTAATTAATTAATTTCGGTTCACTCACAAGACACGCTGAAT
>NC_043000.1:142780005-142885005 GCF_006345805.1 Octopus sinensis
GCAAATCGTTTTTTGTTATTTAGGCAAACGTTACTCTTGATATAGAGAGGTCTATCACCAAAGCAGTCGTAAACAGCCAAATACAGGGCCAGATTCTAATCAGACTATCAACCTTTGATATAATATGATGATATGTTGGTGATGGCTGATCAATAATGACTGAGAAGGTTCAATACTGACCATTACCCATTTAAAATGCCAGCAATGATTGTGCATGAGGTTATTGCATCAGCAATAGGTTTCACCCGGGTTCATGTTCGCTGCTTCCATGCTCGCCGCGACGCCCTACTACTCAACGTGGGGATCTTATACTTGCCACGCCGGTGATTCCACTACCTAAAATTTTAGGTCCAATTAGCCTTGAACAGAATGTCACAGACTCTCCATTCTACTGGCATGTTCCAAAGTCAAGCCAGGGCAAGATATCCAGCGTCCATATGGATCGCAGCTCAGAGGCGTGGGGGTGCCATGATCTCAAGCGCAGGCAAAAAATCCTCTAAATGTGCAATACCATTCTCTGCATAGCTAGTTCTATATCAGAGTGACTTTCTCCCAGTGACATGATTTAAAAGAAGATAAAGCGTGCCTCACTCTCCGTGGTCTTCCACCACTCTGCACAACTACTGAATTTTTTTAGATCCTGTGCAATTGCTGGATATCCGTGGAGCCTACATTAGGTTCACCCGACCTAATCACTGGTCGCATATTTAATCCTGCTGGGTTACTTGAAACACTCCTCGCAAGACAACCTTAGTTGCAGCGACCAATCTAGTCACCAACGACTCACAATAAGTTGTACTGAATTTCATATTACCAGTAACACTAATGACTGACCCCACAAGTGACTTGACATGCGCGTGATATATATATATATATTCTATTATTCTTTTGCTTTTTATTGGCGGCGAGCTGGCAGAAACGTTAGCACGCCGGGCGAAATGCGTAGCCGTATTTAGTCTGCCGTTGCGTTCTGGGTTCAAATTCCGCCGAGGTCGACTTTGCCTTTCATCTTTTCGGGGTCGATAAATTAAGTACCAGTTACGCACTGGGGTCGATGTAATCGACTTAATCCGTTTGTCTGTCCTTGTTTGTCCCCTCTATGTTTAGCCCCTTGTGGGTAGTAAAGAAATATATTATTCTTTTGCTTGTTTGAGTCATTTGACTGCAGCCAGCCTGGAGCACCATCTTGAAGGGTCTTAGTCGAACAAATTGATCCCAGGAATTTTTATAGCCTAATACTTATTCTAGCGGTCTCTTTTGTCGAAACGTTACGTTACGGAGGCGTAAACTCACCAACACCAGTTGTCAAGTGGTGATGGTGAGACAAGCACAGACAGAAAGACATACACACACACACACATATACACATGTATACGACGGGCTTCTTTCAGTTACCGTCTGCCAAATCGACTCAGAAGGCTTTAGTAGGCCCGCAGCTATATTAGAAGACAATTGCTCAAGGTGCCACGTAGTGGGACACAATCCGACACCATATGGCTTACCTCTCTCTCTCTCTCTCTGCCTTTCTCTCTCTCTCTTGCCTTTCTCTTTACCCTCTCTGTTACTCTCATATTTGCTTGTTACAAAAACAGCGACTACGTGTTCGCTTGAAATATTTATATTGCGAGCAGAAGCAAGTTACTGCCAACTATAGCAGACAAGGTACTGAAGTGTGGCAGAAAGAGCACAAAACCAGAACTGGTCTGCTGGTACCGTCGCTTGATAGTGGTAGATGTTCTCTCCCTTGCTCGCAATTTTTCAGATGCAGCTCTGCATCGTTAACCAGCTAGAGGAGATCCACTTGGAGTTAAAAAATCGCAGTAGGTTCCGTTCAAACAGACAGCCATGTTGAAGTGGCCACGAATATTATTTATTAGTACAATTACTACGTTGATTTTTTAGAGAGATTTTAGAACTAGCATTTTTGTTTATTCAAAATCCTTTCTCAAATTTCAAAGATCCCACATCCTACCTCTCATCCATTGTATTTACTTGCTCTTTTTTCTCTCTACAACCTCGATTCATTTACGAATGCGTAGTCTAAGTTTTGCTGTCATGACATATGTTAGTAAACATAATCTGAAACGTATGAAAGCAATATAGATCCCTTTGAGCAGGAAGACCAGATCAAAGTAATTTCCTGTTTTATAACTTACAATTTTTCTTTTAAATGTTATTTATTTTGTTCAAAGGTGTGAAAAGATATACATCAGACAAATATTGTTCTAAATATAAGAAAAAGACAATATATGCGTCTGTACCATTTTTACAAGAAGTAGGTTGCTAAAAACTTTGAACTTTCCAATAAATCGCCTTTGTTTGAAGACAGCAACTAAGTCGATATTCGAAGTCCCAGTCAAACATTTCTTTATTTAAAAAATGTGATGCTCTACTTGCGGGTACTAAGAGATCTTTCAATAAATATTTGACCGATTGCTTATAAGACTCTACATAAAGACAAACATAAAGACAATAAATATTGATTGTCGCAGATACATTAATAAACACACAAACGCTCACAAACATGTATGTGTATGTATGTGTGTATATATACGTGTGTTTGCGTGTGTTTTTGTGTGTGTCTATGTATGTATGAATGTATGTATATAGATATATATATACACATACACATATTTAAGATATATATATGTGTATGTATATATATATATATATATTCCAATGTATACATATATATACATATATATATATGTGTGTATATATAGGTATATATATGTGGATGGATATATATATACACATACACATGCACATATATTCATGTGTGTGTGTGAATACGTGCTTACTTAAAGTCCAAAAGAAGAAAATGCTTTGAGAGCTTCATCATGAATTGAAGAAGAAAAATATGACATCGGTTTCAATTGTTTAAGACGATTTAGTCATGCAATAAGAAAGGAGAAAATCAGTTGAATTAAATCAAATTGGTATTTCATAATAGCAGAGTCAAATATTTACATGTTTTTCTTCTGAAATTTAAATAGTAGCGAATTTGGTTGCCAGTTGTCAGCATTTCTATTAGCTCAGACTCAATGCATTATAATTTAGCTTTATGCTAAAGTGTGAGATACACCGGTTATAAAGATAAATCCATCACACATTAAGCAAGGAAAAGTGAGTTATCTTCTTTTCCTTGTGGCTAATACGAAGGAAATTATGCGACGCATGTAGCTCAAATTTTTGAGAAACACAGCTTTTCCAACGAAGTTAACCTCTCCCCAGCTTCTTTAAGTATGGCCTGAAGATTAACATGAGCGTGGAGAAGAAAGCGTAGCACTCCAGTAAGTTTTGATACAGGAAAGTGAGGGTCATGCAATTGGCTTACCGGAATGGACCTTTGCTATGCCATTGTTGGTTGGTAGAAAGAATGGGAGAAACATTTACCCTTGATGCCTCAGGATAGTTGCGGGTTTTGTACTGGGTGCCCCGAATACATTATCCGTTTGTCTTCCAGTTTGAGTTTCCATTCTTGTCAAATTATATTGAATTTATATTTTAATTTTTGTTTCTATTTTTACATATATTTCTTTACTACCCACAAGGGGCTAAACATAGAGGGGACAAACAAGGACAGACAAAAGGATTAAGGCGATTACATCGACCCAGTGCGAAATTGGTACTTTATTTATCGACCCCGAGAGGATGAAAGGCAAAGTCGACCTCGGCGGAATTTGAACTCAGAACGTAACGACAGACGAAATACCGCTAAGCATTTCGCCCGGCGCGCTAACGTTTCTGCCAGCTCGCCGCCTATATTTTTTACATAGTTGTTGCTTTTCAGATTTCTGCACTATTTGTTACTATTGTTGTTGTTGTTGTTTGTTGTTGTTGTTGTTGTTGTTGTTGTTGTTGTTGTTGTTGTTGTTGTTGTTGTTGTTGTTGCTGTTGTTGTTGTTGTTGTTGTTGGTGGTGGTGGTGGTGGTGGTGGTGGTGGTGGTGGTGGTGGTGGTGGTGGTGGTGGTAGTGTTGCTGCTGCTTCAGCTACTGTTGCTGCTGTCGACATTATTATTATTACCCAAATGACAAGGAAACGAACCAAATGTTTCTTGTGCTGATTTTGTTTCTTCACATTTCTTAGTTCAAATCCCTACGGCGTCTACCTTAACTTCCATCTTCCAGGTGTCGCCAGAGAATTCTTCATAACTTTGCTCTCCATCTCTCTCACCACAGAAGCAATGATTTATGCCAAATTTATAAAATCCAATATTATTGCAGGTGAGGTTAGTTATTTTACATTTTTATGTCCTTGCAGCTATTCTAGATATTTCTTTTGTATCTTCCACTTTATGAATCTGTAGAAAACGTGTTAACTGGTTAATAAATAAAATTTTGAAGACAAGTCATATCATAAATTTAGATTAAAGTTCTAGTTACTCTCATCCTCATAAACACGTAATATAACATCTTGCCTATTCTTATTATATCATCATCATCATTCACATAATCATATATATTCAATATTTCTACAATAGAAAATGTACTTAGAGAATGGAAACAAAAAATATTATTATTAATGATAAGAATTTCTAACTTTGGTACCAGACAAACAGTGATATACGACCTAAAATCTATTATATATTTCGCTTTGATGTAAATACAAAAATATTTAAGAATTGGAGGCGCGTCCTTTGACTTCGCGTTTCTTGGTTCTTGTATATTAAACAAAATATTAACAACAACGCTAATAATTATTACGATGCCTCTGACACCGTCTCCACAATATACCTTTCTCTAGACATTATCCCCATTTCATTATGTTTCGTTCAGTTTTCATCTACACTCGCGTGTTTGGTACATTGACAAAACCGCCACCAACAGAGTTCTGAGCAAAACTGGCAATGCCAATGATGAAGGAGTGTTTCGTATTTTATTTTAGTATCGATTGTACACATGTACGTACATACATATATATATAAATATTCATATAATATATATATATAATATATATATATATATATACATATATATACATGTATATATATATATTCACTTTTGTGCATGTGTGTGTTATACATTTAAAAACGTAGGCGCATACATACACACAGATACTCATTATCTCTCCCTCCCACGTACATACATATATACAGACTAATATATCTATAAATACATATTAATATATATGCTTATATATTTCCATATACATATTTATACATGTGTATGTATGTGTGTATATATATATGTGTGTGTGTATGTATATACTTTATATCTGTATATATGTATATAGGTATATACGCATGTATATGTGTGTGTACTTGTGTGCGCGTGAGTATTGAATAAAATTGAACTCAATGCCATATAAAAGGAATTCGCGATTTACTGAAAATGTCTTCATTTCCAGTGAGAAACAGAGAGGATCTCAAGAATCATAAATTCTCCGAAATTTACATGCCGTTAAAGAAAAGACAATTTGTTTGTCTGGGGACAAGAAGAAGGTTATGAACAGTGAATGTCATTGGGCTTTTGTACCTTAACTCCAGCAGATTTAAAATTCAGGCATAAATATTTTTTTAATAACTTTCGGGAAGAATAGTGGTTTATCAAGACTGAAGGTTTCGGATTATTTTTTTTTATCGAAGAACGATGGGCAGAAAACAGTTCTTTTTATGTTCCACGCTAGGCGACCAGGGGTGTCGAGTGTGCGAAAAGAATACAAGATTCATAGTATGGAATAGGAAAAATCTGGGCTACATATGTTTCATAGCAACTGGACGTGGTAAAATTCAAGCGAGGTCTATACAGCCTGTTACTCTTCAGGCCAAGGATATCTTGATTAGATTAAAAGGCTACATTGTCGCAAAGAGGTGCATGTTAACACCTCATTGCGACAACGTAGCCTTTAATCTAATCATGATAACCTTGGCCTGAAGCGTAGCCGTCGATATAGACCTCGCTTGAATTTTACTACTTCTAAGGTTCCACACGCTATAAAACCCGCATTTTTTCCTACTCCCTTTCGCATTTTTCCTTCTCCCTTTTGTAGCTCTTGTGTTTATATATATATCTGTGTGTGTGTGTACATACATACATATATATATATATATGTATGTATATGTATATATACATGTATATATGTGAATGTGTGTGTATGTATATGTATGTATACACTGCTTATTGTATACGTTGTACTTGTGGTTGCTTATAGGACTGAGATCAGGGTTCTTTAGTTCACTATCGTGCAACAGGTAAATTGTTCATTTCGAATCATTTCAAAGCAAGATCAAAAACATTTAAATTTCTTCTTTGCGATATATTGTATGCTAACGATGGTGTTCGCATGTAAACTGGAACAAGCGCTTCAATATCTTATGATCTACTTCTTCAGTACCCGTAAAACTGCCGCACTTACTAAAAGCATGAAAAGGTCAAAAATAAAGTATGCACCTGTTCCAGAAGATACTAATGTAGAATGCAATATACTTGTCTGAAGGACTGGACTTGGTCTTATGGGTTGTTTTGTGTATCTTATCTTGGCAGTTATGTCTCCATGAATGAATCCGCAGTCTTAGGGGGGAAAAATTGAAGATTGAGAAGGTTTCACTTACGTTTCGATATCGGGAACGGTAGCGCGGCGGAGCAACGGGCGACCGGCGCAGGCCTGCCGCTTACGTTTTGGGATACGGAAAAAAGAGGACGGTAAGGCAGGAACATGAAACCGTTAAGTCAGCTTTACATCTATGTGGCTTGTGTCTTCACATACCAACGATACATATTTGAGATAGGAAACTCGTTAGGACACTATCAGATTACGTGAGTGATTTCAAAAGATGTGTCTCTAAGATGTATATTAAACAAAAGTTGGAAATCTTTTCCACCTAACACAGAAGTGTTGAAAAAATCAGGTTGTCTTAGTATGGAAGCTCACCAAAATAACTTATGTTTAGTCATGTCATCCTTTATGACGGTTCCAGGCTCCTGTAGATAACTCTTATGATATATTAGGAAGCAACCCCAGGATAAACCAATAGATTTTGTGTCATCAGAAAACAAAAGCAACTATAAATTCTAGAAATCAGCACTACTCATTGAGAACCTCATTCAGTTAAGAGAAGCGAAAGACGATCTATTACGAAGAAAAATAGCCTTCAGTTTCAGAAAATTGTAATTGCCCACCAATTAACGAAACATAATACTTAACTACTGCATTATACTATCGAAAGCCACACATGTCATCATGAAATATCATAGATCAGGAGACTAACACAGTTAGCTTACATGCATTTAAGGCTCCGAGCTGGCAGAAACGTTAGCACGCCGGGCGAAATGCTTAGCGGTATTTCGTCTGCCGCTACGTTCTGAGTTCAAATTCCGCCGAAGTCGACATTGCCTTTCATCTTTTCGGGGTCGATTAAATAAGTACCAGTTACGCACTGGGGTCGCTATAATCGACTTAATCCGTTTGTCTTTCCTTGTTTGTCCTCTCTGTGTTTAGCCCCTTGTGGGTAGTAAAGAAATAGCTTACATGCATTCAGTTCCAACAATATTAGCAGAGTGCTTATATTGTTGTCCTTATATCCAAATGTGCTACTCGATTAAAGATCTGTTTTGAACGAATGTACAAATGCAGAGCTGCTGCTAGAGTGACTCTTGACAAGAGTGCATTACACGTGTAACAAAAACAATTCAAATGTAATCAAAGCTTGGTAGTCAACTGAGGACCCATGATTGAAATTCAGTCATTGCAGACATATACCTGATGCAGAGATATATTGTCAGAGAAAGAGGAATACAGAGGAAAAGATAGAGATAAAGCAGTGTTGCAATATGTACAAGTGTGTTTGAGAGTATATACGTCCGAATGCGAATATGTATGTGCTCGTATATATTTTATATAACTTTATTCGTTTGACTTACGAGACTCCAACCACGTTGGGGTTCCTTGAAGTGTTAATCGATCAAACTACATACATTACTCATGCTTTCCTGATACTTTTTCCCTCGGTTGCCAAGTGATGAGATATAAAAGTACAAAGATACAAGTTAGCAAGTTGGCAGAATCGTTAGGACATCGGACAATGTCATGCTGTTTTTCATCCGACTTTTAAGAAAAAAGGCGGCGAGTTGGCAGAACCGTTAGCACGCCGGGTGAAATACGTAACCGTATTTCGTCTGCCGTTACGTTCTGAGTTCAAATTCCGCCACGGTCGACTTTGCCTTTCATTCTTTCGGGGTCGATAAATAAAGTACCAGTTATGATCTTGGGTCGATGTAATCAACTTAATCCGTTTGTCTGTCATTGTTTTTCCTCTCTATGTTTAGCCCCTTGTGGGCAATAAAGAAACAGATATAAAAGTACAAAGATACAAACTAGAAAACACATATAAATACATACACATCTACTACAAACTTCCACAAGTTTCTGTCAACCAAATACACTCACAAGATATTGGCCAGAACGGGGTACAGTGTTATATATTTGTCCGAAGTGAGGAACAGTTGGACTGAACCCGAATCCACTTGGTTACAATGAGAACTTCTTAATTATATAGAATTGTCCATATATATATATATAACATGAACAACTCACCCGTCATTAGACGACATATGAGGGTCCGGCAATTTCTTGCTGAACAACCTCACAGATGATTTGTTTATAGTGATTAAATGTTTGTATACACATAAGCTTATTCACCCCATCAAATCGACATTATCTGTACAGATGCAGTGTGTGACAAATGTCAGATGACGAAATGATCGCAGAGCGACGTGCAATGAAGCACTTTGCTCAAAAACACAACGCAACGCTCGGTCTGGAAATCGAACCCACGATCACGCTATCGTGAGTGCAACACTCTAACCTCTAAGTATATATATAATATATATATATATATATAATATATATATATATATATATATATATATATATATATATATATATATATATATATACCGGAGTAAACACATAAATGTGAAACAAGGTGGAAAAAAGAGTACTCAAATACCAGTGGTAGAGTAATATGCTTTATTTTAAGCAGCAGAAAATTCAACAAAATCTGTTACTCTGAGTTTCTCGTTACCGTTCATCAGACAGTTTTTGCTAGAATGGAACATATATATTAATTCAATCTATACTCTTACAAACGCTACACCTTTAAAAAGAAATGGACTTGTTTGATTGGCCCTTTAGAAAAAAACGGTCAATCTTCGAGCGATAAACAAAAAGGTCAAAAATATGTATATATATATATAAAAAAACTTATAAAAATTATAAAAATTATAAAATCCGAGGAAAAAACCGAGGAAAAAACCTATTGCCGTTAATGAAGACAGTACAAATAATGCATAGAATTAAACTGTTATAAATACTGCAATACATATTTATATTAAAATCCACATATATATATCAACATACACAAAAGGATGCGCGTAAACGCCATACATACATATACAGACGTATGAATATGAATCTAAATTATACACATAAAAGCATGTGTACATATATTCACGCAAACCGTCTCGCACGCAAGCTAAAATTCATCTATGTAGCAATTCTCATATACTGAGCAAGGAGGGGGAACGAAAGAAAGGGAAAGAGAGAAAAAGGAACGAAAGAGGGGGGGGGGAAACTTGTAGCGATGTTATTGGCATCTATAGAGGCCAGTATACATACACAAGTTTGAATTGATACATATACATACCGTCGTGTGTATGCGTGCTTAAGCACAAGCATACTTTCACTTACACATACACAGATACGCATGCTTACAAATACATATGCTTTGCTATACACAAACTTATATAAACATTCTAAATTTGACAACATTGCTTTTTTTAAAAAAACATTGCTTTTAAAAAATGGGTGCATTAATAAAAATATATACGAAAGACATAAAATAAAATATAACATCCTATTTTGGGTCATTTATAAATAATCAAGGTAATATAAATAATCAAGGTAATCCTATGCAATACAATAACATGAAAACAGAGTTTGTAGGTTTTTCCTAATATATATGTAGAAACAATAAGACTTTGCTATAGATCCGTCGTAGCGCTTAAGAGTCAAAATCAAAATGAAAAATCAAAATACAAAATATTTTGTATTTTGATTTTTGATTTTGATTTTGACTCTTAAGCGCTACGACGGATCTATAGCAAAGTCTTATTGTTTCTACAAACTCTGTTTTCATGTTATTGTATTGCATAGGATTACCTTGATTATTTATATTACCTTGATTATTTATAAATGACCCAAAATAGGATGTTATATTTTATTTTATATGTCTTTCGTATATATTTTTATTAATGCACCCATTTTTTAAAAGCAATGTTTTTTTAAAAAAAGCAATGTTGTCAAATTTAGAATGTTTATATAAGTTTGTGTATAGCAAAGCATATGTATTTGTAAGCATGCGTATCTGTGTATGTGTAAGTGAAAGTATGCTTGTGCTTAAGCACGCATACACACGACGGTATGTATATGTATCAATTCAAACTGTGTATGTATACTGGCCTCTATAGATGCCAATAACATCGCTACAAGTTTCCCCCCCCCCTCTTTCGTTCCTTTTTCTCTCTTTCCTTTCTTTCGTTCCCCCTCCTTGCTCAGTATATGAGAATTGCTACATAGATGAATTTTAGCTTGCGTGCGAGACGGTTTGCGTGAATATATGTACACATGCTTTTATGTGTATAATTTAGATTCATATTCATACGTCTGTATATGTATGTATGGCGTTTACGCGCATCCTTTTGTGTATGTTGATATATATATGTGGATTTTAATATAAATATGTATTGCAGTATTTATAACAGTTTAATTTCTATGCATTAATTTGTACTGTCTTCATTAACGGCAATAGGTTTTTTCCTCGGTTTTTTCCTCGGATTTTATAATTTTATAATTTTTATAAGTTTTTTTATATATATATACATATATTTTTGACCTTTTTGTTTATCGCTCGAAGATTGACCGTTTTTTTCTAAAGGGCCAATCAAACAAGTCCATTTCTTTTAAAGGTGTAGCGTTTGTAAGAGTATAGATTGAATTAATATATATGTTCCATTCTAGCAAAAACTGTCTGATGAACGGCAACGAGAAACTCAGAGTAACAGATTTTGTTGAATTTTCTGCTGCTTAAAATAAAGTATATATATATATATATATATGTTATATATTTATATTGTGAAATTAAATACTAAATTGAATTTTCACCTGTAAGTTTGGAGTTATACTCTCTAATATTATATATGTGTGTGTGAGTGTGTGTGTAAGTGTGTGTGGATGTGTGGGGGTGTGCGTGTGCGTGTATCTCCAAGACACCCGATCAATGGTTGTGCCAGTTCAGTACCTTCGACTGTTAATGTCATATCGGACCTAAAAAAGAATTATATATATATATATATATCGTGAGAAAGAACAATAATATATATATATATGCATACTGATAAAAAGAGGGAGGAAATAATTTTTTGTACTGAAATTAAGAGCGGTTAAGGGTTATGATTAAAAGATCCATAGAATTCGGTGTGTGTGTTTTTTAATACAAATGGTATATAAGTTATTTAATATATATATATATATATATATATATATATATATTGGTCGTAGACATGCACCGATTCATTTTGCACTCTCTACCTAGGTGTGTTCTTTTCGACGTAAAACATCTCCTCTTAATTCTAAAGGGGCGTTATATCCGAAAAGTTATACTCCTTCCAGTCTTCTTTCAGCGCCAATATTATTAATGATATCGACTGAATAGCACATGTATCTTTGCTGATTTCTTTTCATTTCATTTTCGATATTTCGCATTAGTTGTACATATGTGTGTGTTTGTACGTGTGTGTGTGCGTGTCTGTGTGTGGCTGTGTATTTTTGGCTGTGTCTTTGTATGCGCATATGCATATTCATATATACATATATCTGCATATATATATTATATATATATATATATATATATATATATACAGAGAGAGATAGAGAGAGGGTTGAGAGACTCACACACACACACTAACACACACATATATATACATACATATGTATATATATTTATCTATATATACATATATGTTTACAATTGTCTATACAAACACACACAACAACACACACGTACACATGTATATATACGTATGTAAATCTAGGTACATATCTATATATATATTACACATATATACACATATATTTACATACACACACGTACACACACGTACACATGCATATATACACATGTACGTCTAGATATATATATGCATATAAATCGTAAAGTTTTTTTCTCTTTTTTATGCATAAAATCAATAACTAATTAAAAGAACTCACTACAATTGTAGCGACAGATATTTTCAATATTTATATTGATAGTGACTTCAAATGTTTACCAGTAGTTGGTACTATCAGGCCACCTAGAAGGTTCCTGTCTCATGACCTCAATCAGAGGTGGAGGTGGACAATTCAAAGTCATCATCATTAAAATGATTTAAAATATGCATATATGTATATATATATATATATATATATATATATATATATATATATATATATATCTTAATTGGTAGAAATACCCGGCGTTGCCCGGTTGAAGAAAATAAAGAAATTTTTAAACGCCGTCTAGATTACGCAGGTCTCAACTGCTAGTAGTTGAGATACCAAATGTCTATGTAATTCTGCAACCCATGCAACCCATATATATATATTAATTAGTAGAAATACCCGGCGTTGCCAGGGTCGAAGAAAATAATGAAATTTTTAAACGCCGTCTAGATTACGCAGGTCTCAACTGCTAGTAGCTGAGATACCAAATTTCTATGTAACTCTGCAACCCATGCCAACATGGAACATAGACGTTAAGTGAAACGTGGAAAGAAAGTTTTCAACTTATATATGTATAGAAAGTAAATACACGTTTGTGTAACTTATCTCGTAACCCAAAAAACAAGTACAGATTATAAACAATGAAAGGCCGTGCGTCGGGTACACACACACACACACAAACAGACAGCGAATATATCACGTTACTCTTTCACTTCTATACACACAGATATACACTCACGCCTATCAGTCCAAAAATGAAAGTGTAATACTTTAATACTGCATAGTTATACACTTCTGTATCTGACATACTATGTTTAATATCTTGCCATGTTCCTCACTGAAAATATAAAGGTTCTTTTCATCTCCAACTCTAGAACATCCGACATACAACTAACCATGTGAGAAGCAAAGTTGAAGGCGATTACGTCCCACCACCTTTAGAGATTGACCTTGTGCTTTGTTGATAGACATTGCAAAGCCAAGTTTGACAGAAAACTGCCGTCTCTCGAAGTGAAAGGTGAAATCATTTGAGATGAGAGATATCCTTGGAATGAAGACGTTATCCATATAGAATTAAGATATAAACTCAAATTAAGCATTCATACTCATACATTTATAATTTCCACTTAAAATGCGTATACATATACTGATACATATCGATACCTATGAATATTAAAAAAAATATTAATAAAATATACTTAATACGTGCAGGAGTGGCTGTGTGGTAAGTAGCTTGCCAACCGACCACATGGTTCCGGGTTCAGTCCCACTGCGTGGCATCTTGGGCATGTGTCTTCTGCTATAGCCCCGGGCCGACCAATGCCTTGTGAGTGGATTTGGTAGACGGAAACTGAAAGAAGCCTGTCGTATATATGTATATATATATATATATATATGTATGTGTGTGTGTTTGTGTGTGTGTGTGTTTGTCCCCATAGCATTGCTTGACAACCGATGCTGGTGTGTTTACGTCCCCGTCACTTAGCGGTTCGGCAAAAGAGACTGATAGAATAAGTACTGGGCTTACAAAGAATAAGTCCCGGGGTCGATTTGCTCGACTAAAGGCGGTGCTCCAGCATGGCCGCAGTCAAATGACTGAAACAAGTAAAAGAGTAAAAGAGTAAAGAGTAACTATATAAATATACATAAAATTCCGTTTGTCTGTCCTTGTTTGTCCCCTCTGTGTTTAGCTCCTTGTGGGTAGTAAAGAAATATATATATAAATATACATAAAATACATGTAAATAAAACCCATGTGGGATACGTATGGGAGGAAATGTGAGAAAAAGAGGACTGATAAAAAGAGGGACGAAATAATTTTTTTTTTACTGAAATTAAGAGCGGTTAAGGGTTTGGATTAAAAGATCCATAGAATTCGGTGTGTGTGTTTTTTAAATATATATGGCATATAAGGTATATAATACAGTTCGAGGAGGTTCACTTTCAACGGCCGTTTCTATAGCTCAAGTCCTGGTAGAAAAATTAGTAAATTTTACAAACCATGTGGACAACGTCGCCTTCATCAGGAAAGGTATCCTCATAAAATTACATTCTTGATACTTTTGATTCTGATTCTTACAGAATGATGGATATATATAAAAAAGAATTTCTTTTGTTCTCTTTACGTATACAAATGGGTGGAGAGCATGGAATGGTGGGACAAGTACATTAACCTATTGGGCCTTAATTCTGACTAAATACATCACAATGAAATTTTCAATGTACTAAGAGCTAAAAGGTTTCACGTTGCAGGCGCGCTTCCAAATTATTCAATATGTTTGGTTTTATAACTTTTCAAGAAAGTGGAATGGAATTTACGACTACGTGAGGGAATCGCAACAGAGAATTTATTTAATGTATTTAAACTATATGATCTAAGGATAATGTACGATTCTTAATTCTTATCTTTTGTCTCGGGTTCGACCCGAGCACTTCTTTTTAATAGTTCTATATATTTCGTAAGAAAGAACAATAATATTATAGACACACGCACACAAAATTGTTATCTGCTAGTTAGAAGAACATAACCATTTAGTGACAGTTAAATGTCAGCTCTACATGTGCAACTGTTTTAAGTCCAGTGAAGCTTGTACAATACCACGATGGCTCTCACAAACAATACCACGATGGCTCTCACAAACAATACCAAAATGCCCACAGACAAGTAAATTGCAAGATGTCCGAATCAGTAAAGCAGCAGGTTTTATATACGAGTTAGCCTTCTCATAGAGAGATGCCTTAACAAAAGCCAGGGCTCCTTCACTCCCAGAGAGCTCACTGCTCCCTCGGACACCAACCTGAGTATTTCTACATCATCTTGTCACTTATATGCTAGTTAACCTATAACTGAGACCATGAGAGGTACTACTCCACCGGGTAAGTGTAGACCTGAGAATAATGGTTCCTAAAGGGCGATTCCACACTCTCCAAAACCCTGGAACTCCTGTACCAGAGCTGCACTACAGGATGTTGTCCAAAATTATACCCAAGACAATATGTAAATATATATATTCATTATTCTTAAACAAGAATATTATCAATAGCGACTTAGAAGTTTCAACCAGTTTAGCCATCGTCGGCAGTCCGATGTCTTTTATCTATGTGTGTGCGTGTGTGTGTGTGAGTGTGTGTGTAAGTGTGTGTGAGTGTGTGCATGGGTGTGTGCGTGTGTATGTATCACCGAGGCATCCGATCAAACGTTGTGCCAGTTCGGCACCTTCGACTGTTATTGTCATATCGGACCTAAGAAAGGTGAAAATTAAATTTTGGGCAGGATTTGAACTGTTTTCACATATTCAAAACAAATCCCCGGTGCACCTTGTTCTACGCTCGAATGACTCTGTTAATTCGCCTCTCAAATAGATCTTATACAACCTGATCGTGGCAAATATTTGGAGACATTCTTTTTTAATATTTTGGTAGAACGGAATATTTTGGCAAGCTGCGACGCTTACGTTATATGAAAACTTGAAACAACCAGCCGGTATCAAATTTTGCATGAGGCTTCACGGACTAGCTACTGACCAACAGATTATATGCTTTTAGTAAAGATTCTTTAGGTCAAGCACAAGATTTTAAATGGTACGTGTTTCAAATTTTGTGGAACTTTGATTCATGATGATGAGCATTCATTTCAATCAAACAATCGCCAGCAAAACCCCAGAAAATATAGAAAAAGGATTGTGAACTTATACATCATTGCTGTCACCGAACAATTCATCCGCTATAAAGTCTACAAGATATTCCACATGGAGAAGTCAACCTGCATCGAGTTGATATGAATTTATACCTCTTCTGACACTCAATCAAACTTAGAGGTGTCTTGATATGTGTTCTGAGATTTTTGCCATGTTTCTCAAAGTGAAATGTCAAAGCGAAATGTCACAATTAAGGCAATTCTGCTCCGATACAGTAAATTAAAGTTATAACAAACTACAGACATTGGAAGGCTGTTAACGAAAGCACTTGAGGCGCAGAAAATGAACCTGGATTGTTATATACTATTCACAGGGGGATTATTTATTAGAGGGCATCTTCCCATGTATACATAATATTTCAAACATTTCATTTCGTGGCGTACTAGTGTATTTCTTTCAAGCCTGGTCCAGCAAATTTCTGATACCATCTCATTGTTTGTATGTGTGAATGAGTATATGTGATCGTGGTTGTGTATGTCTGTATGTGTTAAGTCAGTATGACTGTTTCAGTGTGTGCATTTCGTGTTAGATTTACTCTTATTTCTAAAGACACTTACACTGATTGATATATTATGGATGCTCAAATGACTGTTTGTTGCTGTTGTTGTAATTGTTTTTCTCAAAGATAATTTTTACAAAGAAAACTTATTGAAAAAAAAACTACAAAAAAATATATACCTTTCTTTTCAGAATATCGATAAATTTCTGTTCTTTGACAGTTAGTTTGTAGATAATTGATGCCTCATCTTTTTTATTGCATCATTTCACAAATATTTCAAATTGGTTTTGTATGTTTGCTTGTTTGTTTGTTGGTTTGCTTGATTGATTGACTTTTTATCTCCAACAACATTCATTTTGTGACGTATTCTTTTTGACTTTACTATTTTTTTATTAACTGTCTTGTATATTGTGTTTTTGTTTAGATACATTTCTCAATATATCTGGTTGTGTATCTATACATATGGATAATTATGTATTTCTATCCATATATATGTGTGTGTGTGCGGATGTGTGTGTGTGTGTGTGTTGAGACAGAGACAGAGAGGAAGAGTGAGAAAGTGAGAGTGTGTGTGATACATAGATATACATATATATATATATATATATGTGTGTGTTTATATGTATATACTATATATATATATATATATATATATATGTGTGTGTGTGTGTATACATAGAGAGAGAGAGAGATGTTTATGTGTATACACAATACCTACATACATTTACACACATGTACGTATATATTTAAATGTGTGTGCATTAGTATGTATATGACTATTTATATATGCGGTTATGTGTGGTTCTGTGTATGAGAGAGAGAGTGTGTGTGAGAGAGAGAGAGCGAGAGAGAGACTGTGTGGTAAGAATTTGCTTCTTAGCTACATTGTTCAGCGTTCGGTCTCACTGCGTGGCATCTTGGACAAGTGTTTTCTATTAGAGGCACAAGTGGACCAAATCCTAATGACTGGATTCAGGAAACGGAAACTGAATGGGACCCATTGTTTGTGTGTGTGAGTGAGTGAGTGAGTTTGTGTGTGTATGTGTCTGTGAACGTACGCTTGCGTATATATATGTATCATTGTGATTGTGCTTCAAAACCGGTGTTGGTGTGTTTACGACCGGTTCGGCAAAATTGATCTATAGAATAAATACCAGGATTTTAAGGAATAGATAAAAATGGGATCGATTCAGTCGACTAATGTAAGCGATGCTCCAGCATGACTGCAGTCTTATGAGTGAAATAAGTAAAACATGAAAGATAATATATGTATGTATATATATGTGTGTGTATATATATATATATATATATATATATACGCTTATGTATATGTATATGTATATATATATATTAATTATAATAAAGGGTTAACTGCAAACAAGTTGCTCAAAACCACATACCGAAAATATTAGAAACAGCAGCCAAATAGGTCACTATTTCTACTACTAGTAAAAAAGTCTCCACAAACAAACAGAATTTGTAACCCGTATATGGTAAAGAGAAAGAAGACAACGAAATCCCAGCCTATTGGATTAATTATGGACGAATTCGTTTCTGGATTAGAATCGAAAGTTCATTTCCTTGTCAACATAATATTTCCTATAAATCTAGAAATGCTAGGAAAAAAACTCACCCATTACACCAACTTGACCAGGCGACATCGAACGATTTAACGGTCCGCTAGCATCTCCACATTTATATAGACAGGCGAATTCGTATCTCCCTCCAAAGTGTATGTGTATATATATATATGTGTGTGTGTGTGTGTGTGTGGTGTGTGTGTGTCTGTGTCTGTGTCTGTGTAGTGGATCTTGCATGCATACGGTGGATTCGATCCACCATAGCCAAACTTAAATTAACACTGCAACAGAACTTTTCCCACGGTGGAACAATGTTTTTTCTCTGACAGCAGTTTTATATGTTCCAGATGCCTTTAGCTAGGCTGAAATAATGTCTTCACCACTTGACCCCTTCTAACATCTTCTACTTCATCAAAAGCTAGAATAGAGATAACAAGACCACCAACTTAATCTAATGTTCTCAATGATATGTCTATCCTTCTGGATAGTTATAAAAGCAAGAATACCCCAAGCAAAAATCAGTCGGTAACGGCTCAACGAGATCAGTCGCATGATGACGACTCAATGAGAACGAAGTCTGGCTGACCAGCTAGAACCTTGATTAAGAGGAGAAATGAAGTTTACTGTCAGCAACTATGAGACAACACCCTATAAATCTCACTAGCTCTAATTATGTTCTCTTACATCAATCTATCTCTCTTTGTAATTACTACTAAACAATGAAGAGGACACAAACACAAACTTTACTTCGTATGCTTTTGGATTTATCATAACCTGCCAGTCGAGGCAAGGTATTTGTAACGTAACAGTAAATAAATACTTTCTTAAAACTTTATGCATTGTTCATCTTTCACATCTCCCAGTAAGCAATTATAACAACACATTTTTATATTATAACAAATTTTAAATTATAACAAATCGTTACGACTGCTGACTCCGATATTTCATAATATTGTGTACATAATCAATCTTACCCGTTACAATTGGTAACTAAACCAACCAATTAAAACCTAACCGTTACAATTGGTGACCCTCGACTTCAACTAAAAACTTTATCGTTACGCATATATATTTTACAAAGTATATATTTAGATAACAACATGTAATTTATATACATCATGTACACACTGCCACACTGCTATACTGAAATATATATATATATATAATATATATATATATATAATATATATATATATATATATATATATATATATATATATATATATGTATATATATACATATATATATATATATGTGTGTATATATATATATATATATATATATATATATATATATACATACATATATACATACATACATACAAAATACATACATACACACGTACACACATACATGTATACATATACGCACACACATACATACATACATACATACATACATACATGTCACGCAATTTCGGTAACATAAACGGCAAATATTTTTGTCTGTCTATTATTCCCTGCTCAAAGTTTCATTTTTTTTTTTTTTTTTTTTTTTGTATTTACTGGGAATAAACTCTTCCGTATGAAGTTGTAGATTCTTTTCCGAGTTGAAGGTCTGAGTATTCAATGAATGTTAAAAAGACCGGAAACGGAGGAAATCTGACGGCGCATTGTCAGGTGAATATGGAGGGTGCGGCAAAACTTCCCAGCTAAACCCCAGTAAGTTTTGCCGTGCTGCAAAGAAATGTCCGGTCGGGCATTGTCGCATCGGAAGACAATACCTTTACGATTAGCATGTGCTTGATTCTCTGGTGAATCGTTGCATTTAATTTACCCAGATGGTCACTGTACTCATCCGAAGTGATGGTATTGTTCGCGGGAAGAATCTTGTAAGTGACAACACCCTTCCAATCCCAACAAACTGGAAGCAAAACCTTCTTCATGTGAAGTTCTGCTTTTGCGTTTGTTTGTGATTGTTCCTCGTGATTCTTCGATCATTGGTTGTGCTTCACGTCGTTATAGACGGTTTATTTGCATCCCCTGTTTCCATTCTCTCCAAACTGGATCATTTTCTTCACGTTTCTGCAACGAATCGCGGATGGAAATACGAGTAGCACTCACTTGAAATTTGTATCATGTCAAAAATTGTGGGCGGGGTGGGGGGTGTTGAAGAACCTACCAATATTGCTTCAATCATGAGGATTTCTGTACATTATATATGTGCTCTTCACTTATGCTATTTTATCTGGTTTCTTTGTTGTATGGTTTTAAACATTGCAGCTGTACCCATTTGTAAATTCATGGTGAAACGACAAGGTATTTTCTTGTTATTTAGGCAACATAATGGTTGGAATTTACAACTTTCACATTCGCCAACGAATTTATGAATTATATTTTACTGTAATTTGTTCGCGGAGAAGCAAAGTTTTTTGTCCTTGTTTTGATAGCCTTTAATTTTGATATTTACGCATTGATTTATGGTTTAATGTAAACTATTTTATATTCTACTTTATGAGGATATTGATAATGCTTTCATCACCTCAACACTTAGTGTGCATTTGTGTCAACCAGTACAAATTATATCGGCCTTGTATACTGATTGATATCGTCCAATATATCTTTTATGTTGTACTTATTTCTGTTTCTCTGTTTATAGTTTGATTATTTGATGGTTATTAGATGGCGAGCTGACTGAGTCGTAAATACGTCGGACAGAAAAGCGTAGTGACATTTCGTCCGTCTTTACGTTCTGTGTTCAAACTCTACCGAGATCACTTTTGATTTTCCTCTTTTCTAGGCTGATTAAAAGAACCAGTTGAATTCTGTAATCTACTTTCTCCTTCTCTAAAATGTGAGGCTTTGTATCTATAGTAAAAAGATTACTAATTAATTAGTCAAAGTACCCATTGTTGATAATTATTTGTTTCTTGTGGACTTCTTTATCACTTTCGTTCATGGGAGAGAATTTGAATGTGTTTCTAAGTAATAATTTTCTCCCTATCGTTTTGCGTGGAAGTAGATAGCTCAATGCGGAAATAGTACATACAACATACATACATGTTGCATGAATGGTGACCCATAAATCTAGCGTCAAAGCATTTAAACACTTGTTTGCAGTAACTTCCACACCAATCACATTACCCCCTGCTTTCTTCTGACAATAAAACAACACTCGCTAAAGTCACTTCGATTTGAAGATGAGATTATGATGCCTTAGCATATGTTAATGATAGATTTAGTAACTTCACTGTTCCAAATAAACTGCCAAGAATTTATTACAGAATTGTAAAAACCTACATTGATGAAATGATAAAATTAAAACACAGACATGTGTTCAATACAACATGCCGAAAAGAAAAAAACCCATTTCACTATATATTTATATACTTATGTACAAGTTGCTGTAAATAATTATTATAAATATAGTTATTACAAATAGTTACAGATGGTCACATTTCGTTACTCTGGAGTTTCATGCCGGAACGATAGTTTCCAAACAGTGTCAACTGTTGAATTATTCCAATATTGGAATAATTCAAAAGTACTTATCGTTTGAAAAGTTCGAAGCAACGGAATGTGGTCAACTATAACTATATATGATGATAAATATTTATTCCGAAGTAACTAGTTTCACATATTTATATTTGTATGTGTGTATGTGTGTATAAATTTTATGTATGTATGTATTTATCTATCTGTCTGTCTGTCTGTCTGTCTATCTATCTATCTATATATATATATATATATGTGTGTGTGTGTGTGTGTGTATGTGTCTGTATGTATGCATGACTACAGACATACTCATACACACACGCAGACATATATATACCATCTAGTTAATGCATATACACACAGACATAAGCATAAACCTTTCTATATCTATCTCTATCTCTATCTTCATACTTGTGTGTGTGTGTGTATGTGTGTGTGTGTATGTGTGTGTGTGTTTGTGTGCGTCTGTGTGTGTGTGTGTAAACATGCATGAGTGTGAAATAAACATCAGAGTTACTTTTCCGAAGTAGATACTGCAAGAGCAATATAAAAAAGTAAAAAGGTTTCAATATCTTCTGTATCTTCAATCAGTATCTCAATATAACCTGTATTTCGCCTATCGGCCGGCCTGTAACCGTCGCCTTGGACAGAGATATTTGAATTCCCCCCATCTATAGAAGAGTTCCATCTGGTTTATTCCGGCAACTATAAGCAACTTGAGCTAAACTCGTCTGCCAAAGCCATCATCCTGGCGACTGTCTGCTGTTTTTTAAATTTCAGGCCACTCCAACAAAAGAGGATTGGTTTCAAATTTAAACAATAATGGAGAAATGGAATTGAGTACGCATACCATTTTTTGAAAATTGCTCCATCCACCAAGGTCTGGTAAATAGCTTTGTGGATAAGTGCCAAGTTTGTCCTCACAAAATGCTGTGATTTCGGCAACGATGCTCGTTTTTATGTTCCTTGATATGAGAGACATCTTTCATCGGAGCAATATTACTAGCAACTCTTCCGGAAAGATAAGTCTTCCCTTCAGAACCATCTGTAACACCTAGTCAAAAGCTTGTGGCATAACAAAAAACGAGTCTCAACACAGCTATTTTTCCGTTGGACATCTTATCACCTTTCCTTATAAACTTGATACTTTTGAGTAGCGATGACTGTTATTTGTTGGCCTTAATTCTCTACAGGTTCGACCACTTGAAGGTTTCTCTAAGGACATTATCATGCTTTTTTTTTTCGAGTGTGTGTGTATCAGCCTTCTTGCAATAAATTATGCAACAGGTAAAAGTGTAGTTCAGAATACAAAGAGTTCTGCACTGATTGCAGATATTTTTTTATTCCAAACTTTAATATTTATTTGGTGTTGTCAAGTAATCAGCAATTTTGTATCCCTCTCCACATCACCAAATTTTTCTTCTCCGCTCATCTACCACGTTTCTCCCTTCGACCACGTTTCCTCTAACGCATACGCTTAACTACGCAACTCTTACCCTCAACCATGTCTTGTTATTCTTTATCGTATCTAATATTTCATAATATAAGGATGAAGTAGATTATTTTCCTACACGGTAAAACAAGAATTGTGTAATTCCGAATAATTTTCTTTTCATTTTGTTTCTTACTCACTTTTTGTTTACCTAATTTAGAATGAAAACAATAATCTGAATATACAACTTATAGGTAATATAATCAACTGTCTGTCTTTCAGTCTATACTGATGAACACAATCATGTCGAAACATGTTTACCGACACAATTATAGAATAAAATATAAAATATATTTAGATTTAATTGTGTAAACATAAAGTTCTGAAATAATATTTCTTTTGCTCTTGTTCCATTCTTTTAAACGAAAACAAAAATGGAACTGCCTAAAACGTTTCATATTCTACGAAAAAAACGATTTGTGCAAACCGTTGGTAATTCTCTCAGAACAGCCAACCAACATAAGAAATTTTTCTTTGATACCTAGAAGTGCGATTTTTGCCGACGCAGGCTACTACCACTCTCTCTGAGTTTTACATTTATCTGTATGTATGTGCTTGTGTATATATGTGTGTATGCGTGTGAGTGAGAGAATATATATTTCTTTACTATCCACAAGGGGCTAAAGATAGAGAGGACAAACAAGGACAGACAAAGGGATTAAGTCGATTACATCGACCCCAGTGCGCAACTGGTACTTAATTCATCGACCCCGAAAGGATGAAAGGCAAAGTCGACCTCGGCGGAATTTGAACTCAGAACGTAACAGCAGACGAAATACGGCCACGCATTTCGCCCGGCGTGCTAACGTTTCTGCCAGAGTGAGAGAATATATGTGTGCGTGCATGCGCGCGCGTGTGTATGTGTGTGTGTGTGTGTGTGTGAGTGTGTGTGTGTGTGTGTGTGTGTGTGTGTGTGTGTGTGTGTGTGTGTGTGTGTTCAAACACAAAGACACTGATAAATCACTTAAACACACATTGTCAGATGTGCTATGCAGTTGTACGAACATACATTTTGTTGTCAGTTATTTAAATTCTTTTCTTATCTGTTTGCTGTCATTTCACAATGGTGATGGTGTGTGTGCGCGGGACGCGGGCGGGAGGGGCACGGCGATGGTGTAAAGGTTGGTTATGTGTTTTTCGGTGCATCCTCCTAATAGACATTCTAATTGAATCACCTGGTAATTTCCAGCAGATGAACATTTGCAATCGTTTTTCAATGAGAAAGAAACATCCTTGTATGTTACACCCACAGCAGGAAGAATTAAATTGCCTTGCTATGCATCAGTGATTTTATTAATGATTGGACATTTCATTCAACGAAAACCTTGCAGCTAAACCTGATTATATACTTCAGAGAAAAGCACTGTATGCAATGCATCGTCTTAAAAATGAATGCTTTAAATACAGTTAATTGTCCGGCCAAAACCTATTCTCCAAACTATGCACAAATTTCTAAGCGAGTTAAGTTACTACCATTTTCCTTCGAGTTCTTTTACATCTGTGTTTTTGCCGCAGAGCGAAATTCCAATAAAACAGATTATTCGTTTCTTTCACACACACACACACACCGTATTAAATGAAAATACTCAACACCATACATTATCTCTACCCCTCAACAATGCAGGAATATACTTCACTGTGTATATACACACGCAGACACTCGAGTGCACACACACACATGTATATATATATATATATATATATATATATATATATATACATACACACACACACACACACACATGAATATATATATATATATATATATATATATATATATATATATACACATACACACACACACATGAATATATATATAGATATATATATATATATATATATATATATATATATATATATTATATATATATATATATATATATATACAGATATATATATGCCAAATTTTTATTAATATTATTAGTGTTATTATCGAGTGAGAGAACAGTGCATGCTCTCAAAGTGACACAGGGGTACAAATATACAAATATACAAATCCCAGTATACCCATCATGACTAGCCGTCTGAAAATGGTTCACCAGACAAGTGCATTGCAACCATATGTGTGCGACATGGTGATTGCATATCAAGATACAGAGCGCATAACTTTGCAGATGGGACCCAGTTATAATTTTCTTCTGGTCGAGTAGCCCACCATTCTCAATAGGATTCTGAATTAAGGTTGTTTAAGGATGTTGAACAAAAAACCCTATGTTTCCAGTCGTTAAGTATTGAAGATCCCATAGAATTCCCCTCAGCACATGGCTATGATGCTCACCCACTACTCCTGCTCATTATTAGAGATGCACATACCGTCAGTCATTAACGATCATGTTCAAATGCTTAAAGTCACACATCTGACATGCGAATCTGTGGTACTGAGCAGAATATTTGCTGTATCCCATCTTTTATACCAATACAAAGCATGTAAATGATAACAATTCCAATCAGTTATTATCAAAAGCTATGAGAGTCAGGACTAAGCATTGCATTTTATTATTATAATTGTTATTATTATTATTGTTGTTGTTATTATTATTTTCATATTCACACAACAGATTAGACTGTTCGAAAAGTAAAATTCCTGACAAGTGGCTACAACAAGTAGATGCCAAGAGCCCACCTAAGTATCCTAGCTCTCCTTAATAACACTGTTTTCTGGCGCTGTATAAAATGGGTTTTATGCCTATTTCCTCTAACCTTTTGTTCAAATCTTTAGGGATAGTTATCAATGCACCTATTACTACTGGGATACATTTCACTCGCACTTCCCATAGTCTCTAGGATTCAATGGCTAGGTCCTGGTACTTTGCTATTTTTCTATACCTCTCATATTTCTTTTTCCATCATTTGGGACTGTAAAGTAAATTATCGGGCATTTTCTATTCTCTTTATCTGCTACGTAGGAGTGGCTGTGTGTTAAGTAGCTTGCTTACCGACCACATGGTTCAGGGTTCAGTCCCACTACGTGGCACCTTGGGCAAGTGTCTTCTACTATAGCCTCGGGCCGACCAAAGCCTTGTGAGTGGATTTGGTAGACGGAAACTGAAAGAAGCCCGTCGTATATATATATATGTATGTGTGTCTGCGTTTGTCCCCCCAACATCGCTTGACAACCGATGCTGTAACTTAGCAGCTCGGCAAAAGAGACCTATAGAATAAGTACTAGGCTTACAAAGAATAAGTCCTGGGGTCGATTTGCTCGACTAAAGGTGGTGCCCCAGCATGGCCGCAGTCAAATGACTGAAACAAGTAAAAGAGTAAAAGAGAGTACTACTAAATCAGGCCTTCGATTTTCTATCACTCTGTCAGTTTGAATGTCCTACAACATCTTGTATTACTTCATAGTATTTTACTTGGTTCATAATCATACCTTTTATTAGTTTGTTTAAATCCTAGCTTTCTACATATATCCCACTGGATTACTCTCCCTATATTATCATGTCTTTTCTTGTATTCTTTCTGTGCCAGCATACTACATTCACTTACTATATGAATAAGGCTTTCCACTTTTCATTTGTATAACTTACACTGGGAATCTACTTGTTTTTGTCTATCTTTGCTTTTATTCAATTAGTCCTTAACGTTTGATCTTATGCTGCTACTAACAAGCTCTCTGTCGCCCTTTTCTGCTTGCATTTCTGCGAACATAACCATGTCTCACTACTGCTATTTTTTGCAAACATTTTTGGGAATCTACCATGCAACGCCTTCTCCTGCCAGGCAGATAATTTTTGTTCTTTTTTTCTGGCTTTTAATTTCCTTTCCGTTCTTGGTTTCTCTATGTCTTTCTGTAACTCCAGCAGCTTTTAATAATCCTTCTTCACTATTACCTACGTAGGATTCTATATCTACTGTAGCCAAATCCATGCAGTCTTATATTGATATTAACCCTCTTCCGCCTCCCTTTCTTGGTATGTATAACCTTCCTACTCCTGATCTTGGGTGGAGTCCTCCATTCATAGTCCTTCTTTCCAGCTATTTCAGTTTTTGTCCTATCTACAAAAGCTACAGAGTATCAAAGTAATGATACTGCCCAGGTATTTACAGCCTTCACTAGATTCGGGTCATTTAGCTTTGACTTTACTAGCTTCCTCAATCTTCTGATATACTCATTCTCAATTTTCGTTTTCATTTCTATAGTTAGTACTCTGTCAGATTCTAATACTCCTAGATACTTATAACTCTCTCCTCCTTGCAATGATTTTAATATTTGGCCATCTGATAATTGGAGGCATTCACTGTTTACTACCTGTCCCTTCCTCATCAATAATATTCCACACTTATCTATGCCAAATTCCATGCCCGTATCTTTGCTTAAGAGTTTTACCATCTGTATTAAAGAATCTTTCTTTTTATTCTTACTAAAAAGCTTCAGATTATCCATGTAGAGCAAATGGTTAATTTTTCCCCTACTATTTCTGAACTGACACTCTGCCTTTGCCTTCTTAAAACTAAACTGAGGAGTATCAAACATAAGACAAATATATTAAAGGGGACAACAAGTACCCTTGGGGAATTCTTCTTTTGATATTAACTTTCCCTTTGACTGTGTCACCTGAGTAGAGATCTACTTTCCATTTCTCCATGCTAAAGCTAATTAATTCGCTTATGTTGTCTGCTATACTGAATAAACTCAAACATTCACTTATTCATGTTTGTGGGATGATGTCATGAGTTTCCTTTAACCTATCCATGCTATTGTTAAATATTTCTTTCTTGCTTTTACTTCATTTTGAACTGCTTTGTCTTTGTATAATAAATCATGCGTTCCTCTAGCCTTCTTGTAACTTCTCTCTTCTGTTGGCAGTAAATTCTGGTTGTCAAGGTGCTTGTAAATGCTTTCTGAAAGTATTCTTGTTAATAGTTTCCATACTAATTGTAAGCAAGTGATTGGCCGACAGTTGCTAGCAGTGTTACCCTTGTTCTTATATTTCATAATGGGACTGTTCTCCCTCTAACCATCCAATTTGGTATTAATCCAGAAATATTATTTGGTATTAATCCTGAAATATTATTTGGTATTAATCCTGAAATATTATTTAGTATTAATCCTGAAATTGGTCATCCAGTCTGGTATTAGTTCCCTATTAAAGTAATCCTGAAGTTGAAGGCAATTATTTTTATATTCTACTTCTCAGGGATCTCGATCTCTCTTGTTCGGGTTGATTCTGTGAGAGCGGACAACAACTTGTCATACTTTGTAAATTGGATGTTAAGTAGGGGAGGGAAGCACTCCGTCGGTTACGACAACGAGGGTTCCGGTTGATCCGATCAACGGAACAGCCTGCTCGTGAAATTAACGTGTAAGTGGCTGAGCACTCCACAGATACGTGTACCCTTAACGTAGTTCTCGGGGATATTCAGCGTGACACAGAGAGTGACAAGGCCGGCCCTTTGAAATACAGGTACAACAGAAACAGGAAGTAAGAGTGAGAGAAAGTTGTGGTGAAAGAGTACAGCAGGGATCACCACCATCCCTGCCGGAGCCTCGTGGAGCTTTAGGTGTTTTCGCTCAATAAACACTCACAACGCCCGGTCTGGGAATCGAAACCGCGATCCTACGACCGCGAGTCCGCTGCCCTAACCACTGGGCCATTGCGCCTCCGGGTGTTAAGTATCGTGGAAGATACTCAACACCCAAACACCAATCTCAAAATCCTAGCTTATTAATCAACAGAGCAGCTTTTGGGTGGGGGAATGATCTGCTCCCATGTCAGTTCTAATTATCATTATTATTATTATCATCATCATTATTATTATTTACATTATTTACATTCGACGGATATTTGTCCTCATCATGTTTGTTGTTTCGGCTGATATACCCACTAGCCTTCATCAGGTGTCTTGGGGAAATTCCGAATCTGGGTTCTCATTCCTAAGGTGTTTTTCGATATTATTATCATTATTTTTTTTTTCTTTTTTCAAATTTGCTTCCATTTCTTGACGAATATCTTCCCGACTCCTAGGGCAAAGAAACTCATAGTATACATCGGTAGGCCATTAAACTAAACTCAATAGTTCGTTCATTTTTTTTAAAGTTACGTTTAAATTAAAATCCATGGGTAGTTATCATTATTATTATTATTATTATTATTATATTATTATTATTATTATTATTATTATTATTATTAATATTATTTTTATTATTATCTAAAGCAGTTTCATTCGGCTTTATGTGACTAAAAGTTTCACAAGCTCTCTGACAGAACCCCGTCTCGTTCGGGCTTCGATTACCAAATAAAGAAGCAGAGAAAGTTGAAGATGGCTGCCGGAATGTGAAGATGGTCACTAAAAATTGGGTCATGTGGTGTTAAACATCATGTCGGCATTTCAGCGACACCAGATTGGTTAGAAAGAAAATTTCTTGGATCGCACAGCTGGTGAGTGTGCGTGTGTGTGTATGTGTGTGTGTGTGTGTGTGTGTGTGTGTGTGTGTGTGTGTGTGTGTGTGTGTGTGTGTGTGTGTGTGTGTGTGTGTGTGTGTGTGTGTGCGTGCGTGTGTATACCAGATTGTGAATGCATGGATATGTGTATATGTTTGTGCGCATGTGTTAGTGTTTGTAAGTATGTACATTATTGCATTTCTGTATAAACGTATGAGTTAGTCCCTGTTTGTCTGACAGAACATTAATTTAGGTGTGTCTGATGTGTATGTATACATATATACATGCATGTATGCATGCATACATACATATACATGCTTTTGATATTTGTATATGCAGGTGTGGCAGATGTATGCTAGTGTAGTTTCAACAGAGTTGCTCGATAGCGATGGGTGTTGGACTGAGGTTTGGTGTTGTGGGAATGGAAAGACGATGAATGTGCGTACACAAATGTGTTTATGTGTTTGTGTATGTTTGTGAATATGTGTGTGACTGTGTACAGCTGTGGATGTATTTGTGTGTGTTTATGTGTGTCTATGTCCGTACACATGTTCATGGACGCGAATGTATAATGCTGCAAGGGAGGCATAATGTTGTGCTGTCATTCTGCGGTCTGCATAGTCAGTGGTTAGTTGAAACCGTGTTCTTAGTTATGGGGCAGCCAATATTCAGGAGCAGCCGATGTCAAGGTGGTGTATCTGGGTTGTTGACAGCTAGTGGTTTGATCTTCACTAGGAGGGTGTGTCTTTGGTACCAGCAATAAGATAATTCGTATTTCTTCTTGATAGGTAACACGGGTTGGTGGAAAATGTGTAGCTTTTCACGGAGGCACATCCGGTATTTTCGGGTATCGGAAAGTAGGGTAGGGCTCCTGCCGATTTTGGTATATTCCATGCCTGATGTTTTATTCCAGAGGTCACGGAGTCTCTGTAGGGGACGAGACAAAGAAGCGAAATTCTCTCTATCCCTGCATTTAGGTGAGTGATTATGCTATGATTTACCTTGATATCAATGGTTGCCATGCCCGTGTATTGCTTTGTGATGTATTCAGATGGTGTAAGAGTAGCCCTATAGATTACAGCCCTTGGGGTGCAGAATCCACTTAAAGGGAAGCTAGTATGGTTTCGACAGTTACATCTTGTATTTGGAGGTTTTGAAGATGCATGTTTGCATCTGTTAGCATGCAGTATTGGAAGCGATCTTATTCAAGCAGAAGTAGTTCACATTGACGTTATGTAGGTCGAAGAGGTTACAGTGTTTGTGGCCCTAGGAGAATTTCTTCATTATGAACAACAGGGAGCTCCTAGCTAGTTGATGGCATCTTCTGCGTCACATGGAAGGCTGAACCAGATTATATTTTTCTCTTTGGTCCTCTCTGCCCAGTTAAAATTCCTGTCAAATTTCACTTAAACCACAATGTACTATGTTTAAAAGGACACATTGGTTAATGTAAATTCGAGTATAGTATTGCTTTAAAAAAAAACAGGATGATCGTGGCTTGATTGATCTCGATTTTGTGACAGTTCATTCTACGATGACTTATACCTAAAAAAGAAAGAAAAACAGGATATCACAAATGTGTTTCAAATCATACTTTACAACATTCTAAAAAATTTTGACATATCATAGTTAGAATATCTTTGAACATGTCTGCTTGATCAGAACGGATTTGGGGCTAAATAATAACGCCAGTACTGTAAAGTACTGTAAAATAGACAAAAGGTTAACAGGCAGTTCTGAATTCACCTCACCGGAGAAGGCAATGAAAAGACAATCTCTGAATTTTTCAGAAGCATCATTACACTTTAAATCGATGAGAGATTTCACAGAAGAGTTCACTGAGTTCAGTTGCCATTAGGAATGAAATTATCAAATGTTGTGAACACTTGCCCTTCTTCACAGACGGAGAATACATACATACATAATACATACATACATACATACATACATACACATACATACATACATACATACATACATACAAACATCTACACACACACACACACACACACATATATGTATATATAGGTATGTATATATATGTATATGTGTATATATATATATATATATATATATATATAGAGAGAGAGAGAGAGAGAGAGAAATATATGCATATATATATTTACATATATGTGTGTGTATAGATAGATAGATGTATATGTACATATATATATATATATATATATATATATGCAAAAATGCATATACATATATGCATATACACAGACACACACATATCTATATCTATATATCTATACGTATGTGTGTATGTCTATGTATATATATATATATATAAATATATATATATACACACAAACATACATACATACACACACATACACACACACACACACACACACGTATCAGTATGTTGTTACCGAGATTAATATCTTCCCTCAGATTATAAGGTTTCACGAGACCTATTCTGCAGTGACTACTTACTTACTAGTCACTAATGAATTTATTCATGTGAAGTTAATGATTTGTTTGAATACGTGTGTGTGTGTGTGTGTGTGTGTGTGTGTGTGTGTGTGTGTGTTTGTGTGTGTGTGTGTGTGTTGTCTGTGTCTGTGTACATATGATGTTCACGAAAATGAACTTTCCTGTATTCATCTTTTCGATGTACGTTTTTATATCACTTTACTTCTCTCGATAGATGTTGCACTAAGTGACATTAATACACACGACATTTTAAAAGAATTTTGAGGGGTTCTTATACTCACCCTATACCACTGGTGCCGGTAAAAAAAAACATAACCTTTTACATCTTCAACTCAATTCTCATTCTCTAGATGCATCTCTGGCCAATACTGACATTGCAAGCACTATTAGTCTCTTTCTCATCTCCAAACCTAAGCTCCAGCAGACCTTGACTGTCTGTACCAATCTAGTAGTCATCTTATCAGGAGTATTTATCTCATATCACCATATTTCACCATCCTCAACCTCGTAGACCCTAAAGCACTTCAGGTCAGTTGACAACCTGATGCCCCACTGAATCTAAATGAATTCTACCTATCTCTGGTAACACGTTGCACTTCAACCCTGTTTCATCAGAAACAGCTAACCAGATGACGTCTGCCGTTACGTTCTGAGTTCAAATTCCGCCGAGGTCGACTTTGCCTTTCATCCTTTCGGGGTTGATAAATTATGTACCAGTTGCGTACTGGGGTCGATGTAATCGACTTAATCCCTTTGGCTGTCCTTGTTTGCCCCCTCTATGTTTAGCCCCTTGTGGGTAATACAGAAATAAGAAACAGCTAACCAGATGAGTGGCACCATCTTCCTGTGCATACCACCCTTCATCCCGCACAAAACTAAAAATCACACCTATAAGTCTCCGAAGTAGTTCGTTCGTTGCTGCGTTACAGTAGTTCAGGCGAAAAACACGGGCTACCGCTACAAACCGGACAACTAGTTGCAAGTTCACCGTCCAACGAAACTACAACAGATCTTCCTTGTCCCTTGTCAAAAGAAGCTCAACCAAACTTGAAGAATCCTTCTTTCCTCTACTCCTCAATCACGATAGTTCTGTTGGTAATAATCCCACGGAGAGAAAAGTTCCACATCTACTGCCTACTTTGTATCCCAGTCCACACTGAACACATTACATAAATCTCCAAAGCTGTCCTCTTCTATTCCACCATGTTTACCGACATGCAAAATTATACACCAATAGTGAAACTTGGTTTTAGTCACTTCAATCCAATGTAGTCACCAACATTGACAACGTATCTTGTATTACAATTCTTCCTTCAGCTAACCTCCGTACACGAAACTCCAGTCTCTCTCTTTCTCTCTCTCTTTCTCTCTCTCTTTCTCTTTCTCTCTCTCTCTCTCTCTCTCTCTCTCTCTCCCTCTCTCAGTTGATATATTACTACATTTTTGGAAACACGGTGAAGTGAATCCTTTTCCCAGGATGTGCAACCCTTAAATATTTCTCTCACCGGAATTGCAAATAGTATGGATTTCGTAAAATCAAATCTACTGGAGATCTGCTTTCCCATGTCACACTCTTGCATTGTTGTCCTTGACATCAGCTAAGCTTCCTAGCATCTCCAACACCTGAGCGTCCTGTTAAAGCTGCATCCAATATCTTTTTTGTCAGATCCCATTAATGTGGCGTATGTTGATAGAACTGTCTCTAATCTACACTCTACCAACTGCAATGGAGTACATATTATTGTTTCTTTCTACAGTTTAAAAAAAAAAAGAAAGAAATCTCTCACTGCTTATATCAAGAAAACATCATCACAATCCGCCACAACTTCAGCGGAAACAGTACGCCGTTAGAACAACTTTATGTAGTTACAAAACAATGGGCCCCACAAACATCATCATCATCATCATCATCATTGTTCGACCGTGGTCGAGACTAAATTCCATAGTCTTTTCAAATGGCTAATAATGTGTGCGCGCGTCACAACTACACACATTGGAAAGCATTGTACAACCAAGTACTAAAGAAGATTTTTCCTCCTCCATGAAACAAAGCTGTTCCCGTTGGACGTCAACCCAGTATTTCTAAGCTACGGACCGAGTGATTTATTGTAAGGTTATCTCCCTAGATAGATTGCCTTCACTACGGCGCTAAGGAGCCCTTTCTAGCCCCACAAACACTGAAGATCTCTCGCATTAATTTCTTAAATGTAGTCGACAGTGGAGTACTGCTGCTAAATCTGGAACAGTGTTGCTGCTATACACCTAGATCGCATCCGAATAAACTTCACTCAGCTGATTAGTTTGATGTCACTCTAAAATATAATGCAACTTTTGTTCTCTAGAAATGATGTCTCTTTCCTCTTCCTTTTATACTACAACTGTCTCTACAGCTTACTAATTGGCTGGTCTCGTGTACCATCACCAAAGCACACTTAGCTCCTTTGTCTCTCCTTCTCTCATCACTTATATTATATCTATTTCTTTATTACCCACAAGGGGCTAAACACAGAGGGGACAAACAAGGACAGCCATAGATATTAAGTCGATTAGATCGACCTCAGTGCGTAACTGGTACTTAATTTATCGACCCCGAAAGGATGAAAGGCAAAGTCGATCTCGGCGGAATTTGAACTCACAACGTAACGCAGACGAAATACGGCTACGCATTTCGCCCGGCGTGCTAACGTTTCTGCCAGCTCGCCGCCTTTTTTTCTGCCAGCTCGCCGCCTATCACTTATATTATATCTAATCCCCAAGCCCGCACTACTAATACTATATTTAGTCCTTCCTTTCTGGAATTTCCCCAAGTAGTCTTTCCTGCAATCATTTCAACAGATTGCTAACGACATTAATCTCACTGATCTCGGAGACCTTACGAAACCCTGGGCGTATCCCCTTCATCCAGGTCACACAAATAAAAACAGTTTAATTTTTCGTGTCTCAGTTAATACACCTGGAGAATCGGTATCAGGCTTATGTATAGAGTTTTCTTCTTACTGATTATGAAGACGAAAAACATGTGTCCAGATTGCTTAGTCTTTTATGATTACATTAGTTGAAGTTAATCATTACATCAATAAAGTCGGAAGTTTCAATAACAAATTCAAATATTTAGTGTGTGTTTTCTAAGAATGTAATACATGTTTGCCACCAACTATCTGGGATCTATCGATCTATCTCCTCTTTTGCACCATGTAAAAATGTCGAGTGGTAATACGAAAATGTAAAATTCTTCGAGTTCTTTTTACCATTCGCAATTTCTTACGAACTGTTCTTCGACACAACACATAACGGTTGGGAAAATATTTAGTGTGAGGGTTAAAACGCAAAATTCGGTAGAGATAATGAGATCAGAAACGGACGGTGCCTATAGACATTTTGCTTAGACTCTGAAACTGGTGAGGGAAAGGGAAGATCTTGGTACTCTCTGACTGGAAACTGGATCGAACCTGATTAAAGCAACCAACAACTGATTAAAGCAACCAAGAGCAAGACGTCTTCTACACAAAAGTAGGTGCAGTCTATTTTGCACAGTTTTCTAACCAGTTTCATCTATAAAGCTTGATACGATTCGAGAGTACGAGATATGATCTTGTCTCAAAGTTCTGCACACTGATATCGAACTCAGAACCCTGAATTTACGAAACATTTGCTCAACAACACAGCCACGTATATGTTTCTTTATTAACCACAAGGGGCTAAACATAGAGGGGTCAAACAAGGACAGACAAACGAATCAAGTCGATTACACTGACCCCAGTGCGTAACTGGTACTTAATTTATCGACCCCGAAAGGATGAAAGGCAAAGTCGACCTCGGCGGAATTTGAACTCAGAACGTAACGGCAGACGAAATACGGCTGCGCATTTCGCCCGGCGTGCTAACGGTTCTGCCAGCTCGCCGCCTTCAACACAACCACGTATACACCAATCAAAAACGTAATATATATATATTTTTTATTACCCACAAGGGGCCAAACACAGAGGGGACAAACAAGGACAGACAAACGAATTAAGTCGATTACATCGACCCCAGTGCGTAACTGGTACTTAATTTATCGACCCCGAAAGGATGAAAGGCAAAGTCGACCTCGGCGGAATTTGAACTCAGAACGTAACGGCAGACGAAATACGGCTGCGCATTTCGTTCGCCCGGCGTGCTAACGTTTCTGCCAGCTCGCCGCCTTCAACACAGCCACGTATACACCAATCAAAAACATAATATACTACTGAATCAGAGGAGCAGAAAGTGTTGTAGCCAGACTAATAATACGTGTATTTTGGTCAGTGAATTGGTAACGGACGTATTTTTCCAATTAACCAGACGACTTTTATTTCGATGTAGTATAAAAAAAAAAATTTACTGTGAGTGGCAATGCCATCATACACCATACGTGAGATGCACTGAAAAAGCAGTCCAGCTTATGTCGCTTACACGAAAATAAATGTCAATTTATTAGTAATGAGCCCTTTTAGAACATTAAAAGTGTCTATCAAATTTAATGTTTTTCAAATATCTATTGATTTGATTTTTGAATTGGTTGTTTGCTTGTCTTTGTCTTGATAGCTTTCCTAAGTAACCGATTCCAGCTTGCATAGATCCGTTCCGAGATTTGTTGCTTTGTAAGCAAGAATCGCTTTTTAAATAACTTTCGTGAATAGCCTTTCATTGATGATTGATGGAATTCTAAGAGAAACATTAAGTGTCTTGTTTAAAATAACTAGCAACTATACGACCACAAGTGATCAATATTTAAGACGATTCCTAGACACTCATCTGGTTATTTTTAAATTTTATTGATATTTAATTAACACACATTAAACGTTGATAAGGAATTAAATAAACCAAGCAGAAATTCAATTAAAGCAATCAATATCTTTTTCGGAATTTTCTAAATATTAAATTAAGTATTAACTACGAATAAATATGCAAATTGACACATATACACGTGCATACATGTATGTATATATGTATGTATGTGTGTATGTATATATGTATGTATGTATGTATGTATGTATGTATGTATGTGTATGTCTGTGTGTGTGTGCGTATGTTTTATGTAACTGCATGTGTGTCATTTGTGTGTAGAGCATGCGTCTGAGTGATTGAGTGTGCGTGCCGCTATGCACTGAGAGTACATGGGCGTGCCCTTTCTCTCTCTTTCTCTCCCTCTCTCTCTCTCTTTCTCTCTTTCTCTCTGTCGCTCTATCAGTATATATGTGTGTATGTATGTGCGCGCGCACATGCTCGTGTGTGTACGTGCGTACGTGCGTACGTGCAAGTGTGTATGAGTCTAGTGTATGTTTCTATATATGCGTGTGTGAGCGTACAAATAGGGTGCGCCGGGTATTTCTGAACAGAACTTTAGTGAGCCATAAAAGCGAAGCAAAATATCACTCTACTTTCAACATTCTCATTTCTCTGTCAGACTTACCGATAGCATTGATATGATCAGATAATTACTGACACAGGAAACGAAGAAGCATATCATGCTCTAAACAGAGCCACCAAACACAGTGACTCGGAGATGGCAAGCCTCTTAAAAGTGATTGGATCTTTCTTGTTCGTGGTTGGGACTTCAGCAAGGACGAGAAAATAATATTCTCAGCGGCTGAATTCGTTGTCCAACAGGTTCAATCGGACATCAATGACAAACGAGCCAAATGATAAACGTCATCGTGATAGCTCAAGGTTTCAGAATCTACGATCAGATGTGTGGTAAGAGAAGACATTCTATCTTTTACTTGTCTCAATCACTGGACTGCGGTAATGCTGGGGCGCCATTTTGAAGGTTTTAATCGAACAAATCGACTCATTACATTTTTCAAGTCATTATATATAGGTTACGAAAGGTTAATATATATATATATATACATATATATATATTTCACGCTACTCCAACCTAATCAGTTCAAAAATGAGTACCAGCCGACAGCTAGTGCGACTCACTTTCCCTCCAACTACCATATCTTCCATGTTACCCTCGGTGAGAGGGCTTAGGTGAGTGACTGTGCCAACTTGCGACTATAGAGACAACTCCAACAATTACAACAAAAGAGGCAGCTACAACAACTGTGATAGTGTGATACAAGTCACCAGATCATATTCAGCTGAGAGTGTTGCCTAAGCTTCTTATATATGTATATACGCGCGAAAGTCTACTTTGAAATTATACAGGCGCGAGTTCGATCACACTGCTTGGCAATTTTGCGCAAATCTCTCCTCCTTATTTTCTAGTCAACCCAAACCTCGTGACATAGAGTACATGGAAACTAAAGAAACGTGCTAGAAAGGCGCAGGAGTGGCTGCGTGGTAAGTAGCTTGCTTACCAACCACAAGGTTCTAGGTTCAGTCCCACTGCGTGGCACCTTGAACAAGTGTCTTCTGCTATAGCCTCGGGCCGTCCAAAGCCTTGTGAGTGGATTTAATAGACGGAAACTGAAAGAAGCACGTCGTATATATGTATATATGTGTGTGTGTGTATGAGTTTGTGCGTGTGTGTGTGTGTATGTTTGTGTGTCTGTGTCTGTCTCCCAACATCGCTTGACAACCAATGCTGGTGTGTTTACGTCCCAGTAACTTAGCGGTTCGGCAAAAGAGACCGATAGAATAAGTACTAGGCTAGCAAAAACTAAGCCCTGGGGTCGATTTCATCGACTAAAGGTGGTGCTCCAGTATGGCCACAGTCAAATGACTGAAACAAGTAAAAGAGTGATTGTACATGCAAGATTCAAAGATCCAGCCTTGGCACGTATTATTGTGTCATACTGATTGATTCGTTAAGGATTCACATCTCTGTGGAATACTCGTCCAACTTATGCGTTAATTTAACAAGTAGGTAGTTTAATTTGATTATACAGCTCTTTGTCATGAATGACTGAAGATCTATCGTGCGTGAGTACTGATGTCTGTAGGCGTATTAGACATATCCTGTTTCATACGATGTATTTACATTTTTGTAAGCAGACTTCGTTAATTCTGATTGCTCACCTCATACGACCACACGCACACAGAGACACACACAAACACACACGTTGTCTTCATTTCGTTCTCCATCTGTCTATGTATCTCCCTTTATCTGTTTACATCATTACCTTTTGACATTTTTGCCTCTTTCATTCTTTTCTCCATGTTCAATTATTCCTTTATTTCCTCTCCCCCACCCCTCTGTTTCCTTACACATGTGTGTATACACTAAAACTACATTATTAACTTTTATGTTCTCTCCACGCTCAGTAACAGGCATATGGGAATCACGAAACATTTGTCTGTATTCAATGGATCCATTGAAAACTGTCTTGCTGATCATTCACTAAGCAGTCAAAGAACTGTAAACAATCGTCATGTTGAAATCGGTAGATAGAAAAGAGATTAATGTTTGAACTCAAAGCTAATTATAAATGAAGATCCTCTCATAGCATGGAAGAGCCATTGTCCAAATTGTCTTCTAGATACGGTGATTTAGTCTTCTTTTAATAAAGAAACTACTAGAACTAACGTCATTTTTGCTGATGTATAATTGCTGTAGTAGTAGTAGTTGTTGTTGTTGTTTTTATTGTTGTTGTTGTCGTTGTTGTTGTTGTTGCAAAAATGGAAGGAGGAAGGGATGGAGGAGAAGAGGTGGGAATGAGGAAGGAGGCGGAAAAGAGAAGGAATTCCGTTGCTTGTTAATATGTCTGCTGTTGCCAAATTAGCTTTAAGGCATGTACAGTGGATGGCGGAATCAATTGAGCCTTGGGCGAAATGCTTCGCGTTATTTAGTTGCACACTTATACATCCCGAGTTCAAAATCTACTGAGGTCACTTTCTTTTTTTTTTCCATTCTTTACGAGTCAATAAAAAAATGTACTAATCAAACGATTTAATTTTCTGCTTATTTATCTATTCATTTAATTATTCATTTAAAGATCGAGTGGAGCGACCAAAATAATAAGGTACTGAAATTAATAATTACTAGAATTTAAATTCTATAGATACATTAAAGTTTCATTTGAGATTTGGCTGATATTTCTAGCAAGTCAAATGACTGCATAGAAGCTACCTCATTGAGCAGTGTGTTATGTACTGTAATGCACAAGTATAATGCTTGAAAGTATGGAACCAAGTTTAGTGTGGTTCTGTAGCTTCAATATTTTCATTCTTTAGTTACATGTAAGCTTATGAGTTATCCCTTTTGCAGCTGAATTTTTTATGTAAAATACCATCAACGTACTAGATTTTTCCCTAAAGAATTCAGGAAAATAACGACATTAAATATTAGATTTGCTTTCACTGCTGACAAGTTTTCTAGCATGGAATCATACGCAATCCAACTATACAAGTACCCATGAAGTTCTTATATTTCTCTACGCAAATACAGCAGACTCCTTTTTAGTATGGAACGAGAATATGGTAATATAAATCAAACCTCGAATTGACCATACAAACCCTGCCAACAATACTTTGCGCTTCTTAGTAATCTTAGCAAATTTGAGTTAAAAACGGAGATGGTGAAGTTATTTTTCTTACAATTAATGCGTATGAACTACGAAGCAGAGACCACTTCAGAGAATGACTATATTTATTATGTATCGGGTGCATGGGAGAAAATTGCTCTGATGAAATGCGAAGTGTATGGATGACAGCTTCGTAAAACGTTGCCATATAATCCACCCGAGAGGAACTATGGAGGAGGAAATTAACGAAGACGTGAAGAGAAATTGTGAAAGCCGATCTCAGGATAGTGAACCTCATAAAAGAGATGACAAAAGAACTCGGCAAACAGCGAGACTCAACGTCTAAACTATGCAAGCATAGAAAACTAAACCATGCAAGCCTAGAAAACATCAGCGCAAAAATTATGCAAATGGTCATGAATGTTTAAGGGTCTCTTTGAACAAAATATAAGCATTTGGGCAATAACTATCAATGAAATAGTGTAAAACCTATCTCCAACAGTTTTATCTTTCAGCAGTATTTTGCTCTGACCATTGGTCTGAAGAATGTGTCATACCCTTCCCAGAATTTCATTCCTCAGCAATCCCCTTCATATTTTATAACGTACTAGCAGTATCGCCCGGCGTTGCTCGGGTTTGTAAGGGAAATAACTATATAAGCATTTTTAGAGATGTAAAGTATAATAGCCATCTCAATATGGCTAACCACAAAGGGGGTGTATTACTGTAGCTTTTTACGTTCTGAGATTTAATAATAAATTTTTAGAGAGTTACTTCCCTTATATATGCCAAAAATGCATTAAAAATTAGAAAAATTGATGGTAATTTTTTTTTAAATCGTAGACTCATCGTAGACGCGCGCTAATACACAGAAGGGCTCGATATGAATCACGACTATAAGATACCCGGTTTTGGTTAAACTGCACCGCAAAATGTTGGAGTAGTTAGGAATCTAAATCGTAGGAGACAGACAGCACACAACCTCACTTTTATATATAAAGATTATACATATTATACGTGGTTTGTTTTAATTTTTAAATTTCTGTTTTCATACTCACGCGGTTAGATAGTATTCTGATTTGTTTCCTATACATCGAACTCATTGTTAACAGTTATCATCGCAATTGTTTTCATATCAATTGTTTTTACTGGAGATTGGTTCTGATATTATTACACGATAGACTGTGTCCAGCAGCACAATGAGAAATGTTTTTTTTTTATCATCTTTGAGCAATTTACAATAGGGATTTGTCCTATCTTGAAGACTCAAGTCATTTCTTGGAATTCGATAATAAGCTATTGCAGCGCTTGGTACATTGCGAGAAAAACCTGCGCGAAAGATGTGAAAACCGTACAAATGTTGAGAGATTTTAATGATTTTTGGGTAGCTCAGAACACATAAATGGGCATTCCTTCGATATAGCTCGACAAGGTCGAGACATTTCACATCGAGTATTTCTGCTGGTTGTGGAGTATAGATATAACGAAATTATGCCAGCAATATCTCATTCTAAACTTGAAGAAAAAAACCCTTCCATATTTGTTTTTACCTGTTTCATGTGTGTATGTAAAATCCGCAGAAAACAGAATCGAACTATCATTTGCTTCCACGGAAATACTCGGTGAAGTGTTTTGATTTTGTCGAGTTATATCGAAAGAATGCCCATAAATGATTTCAATAATCATTAGAACGATGCTGCAGTGATATTCTGTGGAAGTGAATTCATCAGTGTCAAAAATCTCTGAAGTTGATGTGTAAAATAAAGGAGGCCGTGGACATTATTAGCCTATTGCCTCTAGGCCAGTGTTTCTAGACTACGATCAGGAAAACGCTGAAAGTAAATCAAGTTTTAGCGTGGATGTCAAAAAATTATATATATATGACACCTTGACAGTTATTTGATAAATAACACCTCTCGCTATGGCAGCTAAATGGTTAAGGTAACAATTCCTTTGAATATGTCAGCATTTTTATGTTAGCTGTAAGAACTGTATTATTAGTGAAAGTTGACTGTTTCTACCTAATTGCAGCATCGCCATACTGGATGCTGCCACTCTTGCCATGAAGTAAAACCGTTGTTGTTTGTCCAGCTACAGGCTATAATATTCCGTCTATTACTACTTCTAATGCGCTTGCTTTTCTTTCTCTGACAAAATATCAATCACTCCTGCGTTTTTACAGCTTGTGCTATCTTTCCATTGTTTCATATTTGTCTTCAGATATCTCTACCATAGTCCCATAATCTATTTTAGTTGTTTAGTAAAAGGTGGCGAAAAGCTGATAAAGAAAAAAAAATTAAGTAGTAAATTATCTCACCCAAAGAATTTTTACTTCTTCGTTTGTCTCTTTGATTTCTTCCTTATTGTCTTATCTTTTAAATAGAAAAGCAAAACAAATCGTATTTACACGTTATTCTTTCTGTAGTAAGCAAGCAACCATAAATTTCGTCAAATATCTCTTCACACGCTGAGTTAAAAACAGCTACTACGATTTCTTGCATTGATACAAGGACATACATTAAAGGGGCCGACTACAGATAATCGAATCTACCAATATTTTTTTTTCGATCCCATAAAGAACAAACCGTAATGGAATTTGAACTCAGAACACGAAGTGACACTGCAGGGAAGTTTAATATGGAAAGCTACCATTTCTAAGTCTCGCCACCCAAGTCATTTTTTCTTCATTTCTTGTAAAAAAATATCACCTTAACCAAAGAAAAGTCAGTAGATGATTGGCACAAAATCACTCAGAGACGTGATCCAGCCTCTGACCAAAAATATATTGTCTTCACTCTTTGCCATTTCCCCTACGACTTGTAGGGATCAGGACACTTTTAAGTATGCATATCCACACTCAATGAGGATATGGAAAGAAAAAGGTATGGAAGTTAGACGGTGCTCTGTAACCTTTTATCACTTGCGGTTCACTTATACTCTTTTCAAAATTCAGCTGCACAACTGAACTAAAAAGGTACTATTTAAGAAGAGTGGTCCCGGTGCGCGCACTCACGTAGTCGCGCAGGTTGTATTTGCTGCTAACCATGGTGAAGTTATTTACAAACACTGTTGTGGTAGAACCTTTGCGAGTGTTGCTTGTTGCTGTATACGTAGAGATGATGTTGACGACATTAAGATGGTGGTAGCGACGAATAGAGAGATCACCGTATGCTGTTGGACGAATGTTGATGAGTCTCCATGTGGCTGCTGTTGTGTTGTCGCTGGAACTGGCTGTGTCTTGCGTGGTCAGAGGCTAAACCTTAAAAGTTCTGGAACCGAAAGCCTTCGACTCTATGTAAAGCTAGAGTTTTATAAGGTACAGGCGGCTCACCGAAGGTTTGGAAAAGACTGTATCATGTGACCTTATCAGAAGGCTGAGATTGGTTGGGTTGCATATTGGCGCGCAATAGAGCAAGAGACAAGTTGTGCCAATACCAACCAATCAGAGTAGTGGACACAACAGGGTCCAAAAGGGCCATCGAAGGCTAGCTATTATCTACTACGTCCGTATTTATGTATATATAACAGAGAGAGAGAGGAATTTCCTTCAAGCGTACGCTACATATATATTGGACAATCCTTTAGTGGTCTTAAATTTTAAAAGTAGCTTATGGAAACCTAACATAAAGGCTCCTTCATTGGCTGATGTTGTTTATTTTATAGTTATTGTTTTCGGTTGTGTTTTTAATCGCTTTCGTTACCATTGTAACCATTAATGACATCATCAACAAAAATAACATAAACTCTATAATCATAGCGAGCTGTACTAAAATAAACCGCCTTTTTCATCATTGTTGCGGTCGTCGCTGTCATCATTATCCCGTCATTATCATCATCATTTTCGTCGACGTTGTCGTAATCATTAGCGTCATTGTCAAAATCCGTATCATATAAAAGTTAGATCTATCAATATAACTTGTTAAATAATTATGAGTCATCAATAATACTTTACTTCTTAACATCAGGATCATTATGATCAACATTGTCATCATCATCATCATCTTCAAGTGGTTTTCTACACATTCTCTCAGCTTGCAATAAATAGCAGTTATACTTCCTTCAATGACACCATATCTCGTTAAAAAATATTGTGGGTTTACGTTCATACGCCAGATAATTGCACCCAGGGGTAGCCAAGGAAACTTGCAGATCCTTGATTATAATGGCCATCAATGGCACTACTGCGGAGCACCTATGCACATCCACGTTTTCAGCAGTTTCATTAATTCTGGTCATCCTCGCCACATTCAGCGTACTTACTGTGGGACAGTACCTCAAACTTTATCCTCAACTTACTTTTTGAATGGAACTTCAGAACGTCATTGAGGGCTTAACCAAAGCTGAAAGTGTCTCTCAGTCCTCCATCCACCTTTTTTGCCGTAAAGGTTTTTGATTTAGCTACAAGGCCAGCAATTTTGAGAGAAGTTTAATTGATAACGTTGATTCTGATACTAGACCATCAATCCCAGATGGATGAAAGGCAAAGTCGACCTGCGCAGGATTTGAACTCAGAACATAATAATTCTTTCTACAATAGGAAAAAGACCTGAAACATTTGGGGTGGATCAGTCGATTACATTAATCCTAGTGTTCAGCTGGTGCATATTTTATCAATCCCAAGATCATTGAAAGGCATGACCATAGCAGAATTTTAACACAGGACATAAAACCTTAAAAAATGTTGTTAAGTACTTTGTATAGTGTGTAAGCAATATTGCCAGCTTACCACCTTTAGATAATATTTTTTGTTGTAACTTAGCAGTTCAGCTATATAAACTGATAGAATAAATACCAGGCTTTAAACGAACTAACAACTGGGATCAATGTTTTCAACTAAAACCCTCCAAAGGCAATGTCCTAGCATGGCCGTACTCCAATGACAGAAGTAAGTAAAAAGGTGAGATAAGACATAGGAATAAAGCCAACAATTCTGGGGAGATGATATCAACTATATTAACCCGAGTGCACAACTTGTACTTAATTTATCGATCCCAATTGGATGAAAGGCAAAGTCAGCCTCAGAGGAATTTGAATTCAAAATGGGAAGCCAAAATATATGCTGTTAGGTATTTTGTCCATCATGCTAACGATTGGACCAGCTTGCCTCCTTGATAGAATCATAATAACAGTTGTTACGATCATCACAGTTATTGCTGGCTTACTCATCGTTTTCCAAAATTTTTTCACACAAGACACCACCAGAAAGCTTTTTCCGAAAAAAAAAAAAGGATTACAAAATATATAAATGCACCTTCACATAGAAATATGCATATAGACATGCATTAACACAGAGGCATGCATAGAACCATACATTTGCATGTGCACACACATATACTTACACCACACATATACGTACACACACACACAATCATATCACTGCTAATGTTACATATCCCTTATATATGTTCTATGATCATAGGATATCAAAAGAAATAATTATGAATGCTGCCATGAATTTCACTCCATATATATATATGTGTGTGTGCATGTGTGCCCATATCTATAGATATCTATGGAGATATATGTGCATTTATCCATAGATAAGTGTGTGCGTGTTTTAGTTTGTGTATGTGTAGCAGATCTGTATCTATGTTATGATGTACACGTATGTGCAAGTCTAGTTTATTTTTTAGAATTTCATGAATTTCTAAATAGATATCAGAATTACTCTCAAAGCTATTTTATAAATTTTGTATTTATTACCTGTGTCTTTTTTTCTTCTTTTTTTTATGACCATTAATTTGTCAAATATGTTTTGGTTATGAAGAAAACAAACAAAACATCTTTCAAAATGTTTTTCAATGAAATATGCATTTAAGTTTATAGCGAAGATATTTTGAAATGCAACAGTTTGTTGTTTGCTTCTGTACACTTCCACAAACAAACAGAGCCCTTAAATGAGTCAGCAAAGGGCTATCTATATAAAATGCTTGAAATGGATGAAATAGCAGCCAAATCTTTTAAACACCTGAGCACCTGAAAAAAGAAGGACACAACAGAAATTGTAAACCTACATATATTGAAATTTGAGATGCCTATGGGTGAAATATCATTCACCTCATAAATAAACCTAAAATCAATTTAAGTCGTGAAGAACTATTCATATCCTTCATTTAAGCACCATAGCTTAACTAACATGCTATTTTTTATATTCAATTTCTTGTTACTAGATAAGCTTTCTTCTTCAAGCCACCACTACCAAAATAAGTTTCACTACACACCACCAGAGGAAGGTGCAATGGCCCAGTGGTTAGGGCTGTGGACTCACGGTTGGAGGATTGCGGTTTCGATTCCCAGACTGGGCGTTGTGTGTGTTTATTGAACGAAAATGTCTAAAAAGTTCTATGAGGCTCCAGCAGGGGGTGCTGGCAACCCCTTTTGTACTCTTTTGCCACAACTTTCTTTCACTCTCTCTCTTCCTGTTTCTTGAGTAACACTGCAATGGATTGGCATCCTGTCCAGCTGCGGGGAACATATAAGCCACAGAAACCAGGAAACCAGGCCCATGAACCTGGCTAGGCTTGAAAAGGGTGACGATTTTTTACGTTACACACCACCAGGAATCTCTCACCTCCATAACATTTGGTATGTCTTTAATTTCATGCTGCCTGTCTGCCAATGGCATCAATGTAATTAATTTAGAGGTGTTCATCATCTCTCAAAGGGCAAAAATGTCTAAAATAAAGCATTTGATATGGCCTTGTATTCAGCACAATAGCAATGACCAGCAGAAGCCAGCCTGCATTGGGCAATAACTTTTTGTTCCTCAGTAGAATTTCCTTTCATATTGAAACTATCTTACAATGGAACGAAAGCAACTCCCACATAGGCAGAAAAGCACTGCTGCAGATCCTTATCCTCACAATTAGAAGAATTAGAAAAGTAATCAGAATCTCCACACAAAAGGTTTCGAATAAATTTGTGGATTTCTTTGGATATTTGATACTGTCGATACAAGGGTTGTATTGCATATTCTTTTGAATGACAGCATCCAGATGAGATTGTTAAACCGTCACCATCATATATGAAAACCCACCAAGCTTTGTGCAAAAATGGTTCAGCTAAATAATTTCCAGTCATAGTAGACATACTTCAAAGTTCCTTTGATGAAATACATATTTATGTGAAGCCTTAATTCCCATTCTAGGCAAAGGTTGTGCTGTTAAATATAAATGATCACGACGTAAGTAGTACCTGCATCACGCTGACCTTATCTATGCTGAGGGTCTTGTCCTCTTAGCTCATCAACATCTGTTGCTGTCCTCTTAGAATACTGCAGATAAGGTTGAGCCATTTCTCAATGCAAAGATTATTCGATACATGACTGTCAATGAAGATGAAATCATATGTAAATGCATTTCAATGATAGTATACAATACAAAGATATCAATGACTTTAAGTACTTTGGGTCTTATGCTGCTGACATTAAGAAAATCTTTCTAACATGCAATTGGATAGGACATGCAATTGAATGTTCATAACAATCTATTTAAGTCAAGTATCTTTAATATTGGGTTGTCAGGAAAGTTCCTGCCAATTTTTAAAGGAAAGAAAATAGTCAATTAATACTTGCCATTACATTTTTAATAAACCAAATATCAACATTTTGTTACACAATGCGTCTTTATCTTTCCTTTAACTTGAAAATACCCTCTTTTCAGAATTGAGGTAGTTTCATGGCAAAGAATTCATCGAGGTATCTTTTTATATCATCCAAGAAATTGAAATTTTTACCATTAAGACCATTCTGCAGAGACCTGAATAAGTGGAAATCCGAAGGAGTAATATCTGGTGAATATGGAGGATGAGATGGGGTAACACATCCCAGTCGAGCTGCAGCAATTTTTGTCTGATTCCCAAAGCATCAAGTGCCGAAAATGAACTTTCTTATCTTCCATTTTAAAGAGTTACAGAATTAACACAGGTTGTAGGAACATAAACCTTCTTCCATGATAGCTTCTTAAGATAGCTTAAACTGTGCTCTAAAAGGAAGTGTAGTCAAATCCTATTTTATGGACTTAACCATGTTCTAAAATATGTCGAAAGGTAAGCTACTATAAATCGGCACAAACTTTCCGGACAACCCAATATTTTATGGAACGGCAAAATCATAAAAGCACCAGACAAAGTACCATATGTATTTCACTATAGTCTTTTACATTTTGTTCAAATCCAAATGAAGTCAACAATGTCATTTTCCTTTCAGTGGTTGATAGAATAAAGTACCATTCAAATACAGAAATTGATACAAAAGACCATACCACTCCAACATTTAAGGCTTTGTGTCTATATTAAGACAAAATTTTTAAAGAATAAGATAGGGAACAAGATTTCATAGAATTCATGCTTTGCCAAATTGCATAGTGTAGCAAATTTTTGAGAATTTGCTACAAGTACAAACTGAAACTGTTTTGAAAATGCATCTCTGATGTGAATAGTCACAGAGCGCTGAACAAAATACTTTGCAGTATTTAAAGCATATCTCTTATATCCTGGTTCCAACACAAATCAAGACAACTTGACATTCATCCTCTCAGAGTCAGTAGAATAAATAGCATTCAAGTATTGTGGCTGATATAATTGACTGTTACAATCCCCCAAAATCTGTGATGTTGTGCCTATGTTAGAAAACATAAACATTACTTGATGCCATCTAATTTTGTAGGAGACAAGAAATATGAGATATGAACTGTGTGTTTTCCCAAAGTTAGTTATGATTGCAAAACAATCAGTTCAAAAGTAAAATCTGATTAATAATTTTCTTTTCCTGGGACAGGAACATAACTCTGATCAGTCCAATTCATTTTTATTTCAAAATTCAGGATTTTTGCCTTGCTGAAAGAAACTTATTGAACGTTATATACTTAGACATTTTTTGTGTTTTTTTCTTAAATGTAAAACTGTTATATCACACGTTCCGATGGCCTCTACTCAACTCCAGATGTCTAGACTTCTACCTCTATATCTACGTACTGGGCTAGCCTACTTCATCATCTGGGGGCGTCCACACAACAAAAACATAATAACAATATGAAATAATAATCTTCCAAAGGTTTGATATGAGATTATATCAGATTTTGGTGTGCATTTTTCTTTGTATATATTCACTTTTGCAGTATAGTTCAGATATCTCATAGTCTAACCCAGCAGACAATAGAACTACAGTGTGATCGCTCAATCAAATTTCCTGCAAATTATAACACATAGCCTTAAAAGGAGAGGGACACAGATTATGTAGTACAAGATACACAATACTCAAGAGAGATATGAGATGATTATGGCCAGAATATTGTTGAACATAGGTATGCACAATCAGCATTGATCTAGGATTTAAACTACAGCAACTGTCTCAATTGAACATTAACTTCACTAAGACATCATTTATCTCCTGTGTTCTCAAAGTTTTTTAATACAAGCTGGACAGTTTGACACTGAACTTGTGTAGACAGAATTTTGTAAGAATATTATTAGGTGATTCAGATATTCACTGAAGAACAGTTCTGGTTCAGGGATGCTGACGTAACCAATTCATTGGGGTTTTTTTGGTTTTTTGTGGGAGGTTCTGTTATTCTAGAGAAGGCTGCACATTATATAATCCTTTAATATCTTACACCACACAATATTAACATGATTTAATTTAGTAAAAGCCATAATAGATATTTTAATAATTTTTTAAAAATTCTAGCCTGAACATTATTTTGAGAAGAAATAAGTTCTAACCACAAGGTGCTTCATTTGCATTAACTTAATTAAAACTAATTAGAACATATTACAAATAATTTTTCTTCATTTTTTTTCCAAATATACTTTTCATCACAAATAATTTCATTAAAATTAAAATAAGAAATGGAAATATTTTTATTGTATTAATGAAACTTTCTATTCTTAGATGGTAACTCCAAACATGGCTTAGTTTAATTGCCACTACTTGTCTCTTGGGTGCAGTTGGACTAGATTTCCAGCAAGAGGACACCACAATTACTTGATGCATAAGATTTCAGGCCATTTTCTTATGTATAGTCACTATTTGTCTGAAAGTACAGGAGGAAAAAAAAATGTTTCCTAGTAAAGGTGATCCTGGGGTATAACTTAACTCCCTTTCCTTTGGTCCAATGAGGATAACATTTCAAAAAGCCCACCAAAGATAAGACATCAGGGATCAAAGTAGCTCTCAGCAACAACACTGGAGTTGTGGTCTTTTCCTCTCTCCTATATCCAGCACACAAAAATTAAAGAAATATCAAAATATCAGAATACAAGCCAATCATAGATTAATTATCCTCTAAAATGTGTGATAATAACAAAAAGATCTACATGATCACAGTTGATCCATAAAATAGCAATAATGCAATGAGAGGATAGACTGATACCTTTTTACTGTATCTGAGAGAGAGTTTACATAAATAGCAATAGTAAAGAGAGCATATCACACATGGCCCAATGTTTCCACCTTTAATTGATTTGCTACTTACTCACTTATTTATAAACCAATTACAGCAAATAATTATTAACATAGTAGCTATTAGCCGTTATTATATGCATGGTTCATGCTTTGAGAAGTTTAACAGTTAGATGTCCTTTGTATTATTACTACTTAAAACTAATCTACAGAGTGGATGAAGTATATTTTTATATATTTGTAACATATTTTACCATATTTGTACAGCAGAATGCTTTTCTGCCACAAGCTACTCTGCAGTAGAGACCAAATGATTAAATCTTTTTAAAAAAATTTTTTTTAATGTTATATCAAATAACATCATAAATGATGTTATAGGTGCAGGGTTCAGTCCCACTGTGTGGCATCTTGGGCAAGTGTCTTCTGCTACAGCCCCGGACCGACCAATGCCTTGTGAGTGGATTTGGTAGACGAAACTGAAAGAAGCCTGTCGTATGTATATATATATATATATATATATATATATTATATATATATATATATATATATATATGTATGTGTGTGTGTGTATGTGTGTGTGTTTGTGTGTCTGTTTTGTCCCCCTCGCGTTGCTTGACAACCGATGCTAGTGTGTTTACGTCCCCATCACTTAGTGGTTCAGCAAAAGAGACTGATAGAATAAGTACTGGGCTTACAAAGAATAAGTCCCGGGGTCAATTTGCTCGACTAAAGGCGGTGCTCCAGCATGGCTGCAGTCAAATGACTGAAACAAGTAAAAGAGTAAAGAGTAAATGAACATTTGATGCCCAGCTACCAATGAAAATATTGTTTGTTCCTTCTCGAGCCACACCTGGTTCATAAGGGCTGGTTTCCCTGTTTCCTTGACATATAGGTTCCCCACCTGGATGGGACACCAGTCATCGCAGGTGAGCTGCAAGATGCAGGAGGAAAGGGTGAGAGAAAGTTGTGGTGAAAGTGTTCACTCATAAACACACACATTGCCCGGTCTGAGATTTGAACCCGTGATCCCTCAACTGCGAGTCCACTGCTCTAACCACTAGGCCATGTGCCTCCACAATGAAAATATAGTTGTCATAATTATTAAACAAATAATGCATTTACTTCATGATAATCTCAGTTTCCTCAACTATGTTCTATAATATATTAGAATTTACCCTATATGAAATTAACTGCTTTAGGACATGCAAAATTCACAGAGGAAGTATACTCTTTTACTTGCTTCAGTCATTTGACTGCGGCCATGCTGGAGCACCACCTTTAGTCGAGCAAATCAACCCTGGGACTTATTCTTTGTAAGCCCAGTACTTATTCTATTGGTCTCTTTTGCCGAACCGCTAAGTGAGTGGGACATAAACACACTAGCATCGGTTGTCAAGCAATGCTAGGGGGACAAACACAGACACACAAACACACACATATATATATATATACATATATACGACAGGCTTCTTTCAGTTTCCGTCTACCAAATCCACTCACAAGGCATTGGTCGGCTCGGGGCTATAGCAGAAGACACTTGCCCAAGATACCACGCAGTGGGACTGAACCCGGAACCATGTGGTTGGTTAGCAAGCTACTTACCACACAGCCACTCCTGCGCATTTTAATTCATGGACTATGATGCTATTAGCGAAAAGGTTTTACCAATTAAAGTAGAGTGGCCCCCATGTTCTTGAGTTAAACCTCAAATAACTTGCATCTCATCAGTGATGGTCAGCTATATTGTCTAATTAATATTAGTTTTCCATTATAAGTCTTTCTTCTACAGGCTTTTACTTGATCTAAGATGTTTATGATTTAACACATACACATATACATATATACATACATATATATATGTGTGTGTGTGTGTGTGTGTGGGTGGGTGTGGGTGAGTGTGTATGTATGACCGTGTGTGTGTTTCATAGAGAATAAAAGTCTTTGTTGTTAGTTACTTCTCAATATAAGTATATTACCCAGATATGTAAACATTACTTCATAATGTTCTATACACAATAAGGCTGGATATCACTTTAGATCTTTTATAAATAAAGGGAATATGTACAAAGCACAAGAGAAAAAAAAAAGGCATCAAACCAACATTGAGGTTTGAAAAGAAATGGATATTGCTAATATCCAAACTAAGGTAATATTTTTCTATTTAATTGTACCTAAGTTGAGTATGTAGAATTCTTAAGAATTCACATAAAATTTGAAATAAACCAGTGGAAGTTTTTCACAAACAACAAACTAGCTATTATGGTTTATCCATTCTCAACTTAATTCTACAAAATTTTTTTTTTTTATGTGCAGATAAGGTAAATTGGAGCAGGTCAGCTCAAGAGAATATTGAACCACAAGCCAAAGACCATAAGATTTTAATCATATCCACAGAGAAAAACAAATCAAAATAATGATGAAAAAATCAATTAACACTCTTACTTCGTTCAACCTTGATATAATACAATATACGCAGCAATGGTTATGTGTACTTGACAAATGTTACATTGCAGAACAAAGGAAAATTCTTATACACCACATACCAAAATTTTCAGTGATATTCTCATATCTGGTGATGTTGACTTTCTCATTAATGGTGATGTAAAGGCAGCAAACTGGCAAAAGTATTAGCAGCATTTGGTCCATTCTGAGTTCAAATTCTGCTAAGATCGACTTTGCCTTTCATGCATTTGAGGTTGAGGAAATAAGTATCAGCTGAGTTTTGGGGGTCATTGTAATAAACTAGCCCACTCCTCCAAAATTCCAGGCTTTGTTTTTATGGTAGAAAAGATTATTGTTGGCATAGATGATGATCGTCTCATTTTCTTCATCATTTCCCATCCACTTTTAAATGCTCCCATGGGTACAACAGAATTTCCTGAGGCTTATTTTCTAACCAGATGCCCTTTCTGTCACCAACACTTACCTGTTTCAAACAAACACAAGAATTTATGCATACTTTAATAATGTCTAGAGGACTTTTATATTTGGCAAGATTTGTGAGGCATTTGTTATTTGTTTTCAGTTAGTGGTATGGCTGAGTAATGAAAAAAAAAGAAGCTTTCTAGATGATGATGATGATAACGATAATGATGATAACTATGATGATGATAACGATGATGACAACTATGATGATGATGAAACAAATGGGGGAAATGTGATTTTTGGGATCACATTCTTTTCTGACCTTGCATCAAGATTTTCATTCATTAACCAATATAACCAATGTACCATGCAATGATGAAGCTAGGAGCTATTGTTGAGCTGACATTCTCAAGCTGTGAATGTTTGTTTTTGCTGCTGGTTAGTTCCCAGTCAAACTTAATAGTGAAGATCTACGAGATGAAAGATTTTCCATCCTTGCCTACCTCATCAGTTGTTTTTCATGCATAAATATTTAGGATTACATTATCCAATGACTAGTTCCCTTTTTTAAAATCAATATCATATGATTTATGGTTACCATATGTAACCCAGTTTAGAATACTTACACAATGTCTCCCAAAAAGAAGCTACAAGAGTTAAAATACAACTGCAGAAAACCCATCCACCCCACATTAACATAAAATAGCATATCCACAACAATATAACACTGCTGCTGAGGATGATTTCATGGCTATTTAGCTGCTATTTCTAATATACTGTGTTATCATATAGGCTGGTTGTTTTCACTTTTATCATCATAAGTATTTTTGGCAAATCCATAACCGTTTGCAATCCTTTAACGTTTACATAAAGAATAATAGGGCTTGCTTTAAGTGACACCTTACTTGAGTAAATAAATATGCCCAAGTTTTCTCTGCAGTAAATGGTGTGTTGTAATCCTTATGTTTATGATTCAAAGTATAATTTTTTTTTCTTGGCACTTGGTATTATTATTCATCCCAATTTAGACTATAAATATTGACTGAGAACTGTTCATCGGATTGAGCTAAGAAAGTTTTTATAACTAAAGGGAAAAAAATTTATGGCAAAAGGAATACCAGTATTATTTTCTAATGTACCACCACAAATTATTTTCCATCTATGCTCGGATAGACTTATCCCTTTTACAGATCCATTGACCTGAAGCTTGGCAGTTTTAAAGAAAGTATCTTACCTTTTTATTTCTTAACCATAAGTGCAGGTATAGCAATTATTAGCAGGTGTAGCAGTGTGCTAAGCAGTTAGCTTCCTACCACGTGATTTCAGATTCACTCTCACTGCACGGCACCTTAGGCAATGTCTTCCAGTGCACTCACTGGCTGACCAAAGCTTTGTGAGTGATGTTAGTAGATTGAAACTGAAAGAAACCTTTGTGCTTGTGTGTGTATATATATAATCATATATATATATATATATGTGTGTGTGTGTGTGTGTGTGTGTGTGTGTGTGTATGTATATATATATATGTCCAAAATGGTCATGACTTCTGGTACTTGACTGATGAAAGAAAGCCAAGAATGACCTGTCTTTTTTTTAACTGTCCTAATTGTTGTTTCTCTTGACTGCCTTTGTGTCATCTATCTGTCCAAGCGTTTTAATGCCTTCTATTGCGGTTTTGTTCCATTTTGATATATATATGTATATATATATATAATTATATATGTATGTATGAATGCATATCTGTATGTATTATATATATGTATAGGCGCAGGAGTGGCTGTGTGATAAGTAGCTTGCTAACCAACCACATGGTTCCGGATTCAGTCCCACTGCATGGCATCTTGGGCAAGTGTCTTCTGCTATAGCCCCGGGCCGACCAATGCCTTGTGAGTGGATTTGGTAGATGGAAACTGAAAGAAGCCTGTCGTATATATGTATATATATATATATGTGTGTGTGTATGTGCTAAAGGCGGTGCTCCAGCATGGCCGCAATCAAATGACTGAAACAAGTAAAAGAGTAAAAGAGTAAAAGAGTATATATACATGAATGTATATATCTCTCTATATATAAACGGCAGTTTGTCTGTGCGTGTTTCTGTGTGTCTGTTTGCTTGTACCCTCACTCTGACCACGGCTTTCAACCGATTCTGATGAAACTTGACACACACATAGCCCAATGTCCTAATTCAAAACTAACGCAGCAAAAATTTTGAAAAGTTCTCCCAGTTCTGAAAAAAATCGATAAATTCGACATGGGGTCGAGAATCAGAAACACAAACCGCAAACTGTCTAGGGGACGCAACTCCACCTTTTTTTACTCTCAAAAAAAATTTACCATCATTTTTTTCCATTTTTTTGCTATTTTTTGGCTATAACTCTCTAAAAATGCTTTATAGTTATTTCCCTTACAAACCTGAGCAACGCCGGGCGATACTGCTAGTGTATGTATATATGTATATATACATAATACATACACACACACACAGATATATATATATATATATATATATGTGTGTGTGTTACAGTCTCCTTTCCTTGACATCATGTGATAGTTGTAAGTAAGCATCATCAGCACATAAAGGATGTCCACTGTTACAGATCTTCTAAGATATGTCTAACCAGTAGAGAGTGGTGGAAAATGAAACTCAAATATCAAATATCATCTCAGAAATAAGCTCAACATTTTTAGTTTTTAATATAAAGAGGTATGAGTTGAATGGGTATATAATATGGTAGATTTCCACATCCTTTGATCCTACTTCATATGTTTTGTAAAGAATAACAAACAACCTGAGATCTTAAAGCAATACTTTCTCCCATTACATTCATAGTCTCTCTCTCTCTCTCTCTCTCTCTCTCTCTTTCTCTCTTCTTTTTTATTACCAGTTTCAGCCAGAGCCTGCGGTCATGCTGGTGCACAACCATTAATGCGGCGAGCTGGCAGACTCGTTAACACGCCGGGCGAAATGCATAGCCGTATTTCATCTGCTGTTATGTTCTGAGTTCAAATTCCGCCGAGGTCGACTTTGCCTTTCATCCTTTCGGGGTCGATAAATTAAGTACTAGTTACGCCCTGGGGTCGATGTAATCGACATAATCCGTTTGTCCCCTCTGTGTTTAGCCCCTTGTGGGCAGTAGTGAAATACATTAATGCGACTGCTTATTTATCTTAAACTCACTTCCTAATGCTGTCACCACAATTAGCCCCAAGGAAGTAGGGAGTTGGACAGAGCTGCCCTTCTTTGAATCTCTTTCCGTGATGTGAGTTCATCTGGTATATCAAATAAAAATTTGTTCAGTTGCTGTTTGAAGACAATTATATCTACACATTATAGATCTTTGAAGCCTTTTAGCAATGTACTGAAAAGTTGGGGACCTTTCAATGCTAAGCTGTTAAAGTATTAGGCTCCTACTCTAGGAGGAATATCCATGGAACAATGCAATGGGGGCCAAGTCTCGTGATTGATATAACTTTCAGTCCCAAAGTTTGGTGCTAGATTTTCCAGGATCCTCCATATATATTACATTTCATGACTCCTCTCCAGGGAGTAGATCCTCAGTACTTTTAGCCTCTCCTAGTAGTCTATCTGTTGCACTGAGGCAATCTTCATTGGTCAGTTAAAGCTGAGGCAGTGTCACGTGACAACTTGCTGTGGCTGCCTGCTGGAGCCTAGTAGCAGGTATTTGAAGGGAAAAAAATTTGACAAGGCAGTCAGTCGCCTGCTGACACTTGTTGATGCTACATAGAAGAGGCCAGGGAACAGAAGAAAGAAGGAGAAAGAAGACATGCACCAAATACCAGAGCTGAAGACACTTCCGAAAGTCGGGGGCACACCACGTCAAAATGGTAGAGGAGTAGGGGCCGAAACCAGTAGAAGAGTAGGTTCCTCCTGATGATGTCTTGAGCTATCTGGATCCTATAAAGGAGCTGTTGTGGTAGCAGACCACAAAACACGGTTGAAATTCCCCATAGGTATTTTCATCAGTCACCATCACAACACATCTTATTTTACAATCAACTTTCAGCCATTCACATCACAAGTCCTTAGCAGTACATTCTTTTTCCTTGCACTTAGTGGTTGATGGTTTTCATTGATAGTTGTTAACTCAGATGAAGTTACACTATTTGTCTTCAACAAATACACATATGTACTTACATTATACATATGCATTACATTTGTATTATATACATACACATAATATATAAAGTACTTTATATACATGTATACAATAAACATATATGGCCATATTATATACTATCAACACACCACAAAAACACGTGCGTGTGTGGGCGTGCACACATATATATATGTCTATATGACAACAGCCCTCCCTAAGGTATTATTCTATTAATAATATTTGTGTCTCTATTCTCCTTTTAACAATTTAATAACACGTTTTACACTTATGATAGATACTGACTTACTTATTAAGAGTACTGCTGGTAGCAGGAACTTGAAAGGGTTAAATTAGCACAAAAACTCACACAAGAGTATATATATATATATATATATTATATATATATATATACTCATGTATATATATATATATATATATATATATATGTGTGTGTGTACATATCTATCTATCTATCTATATATATATATATATATATATATATACATATATACACACACACATATTTATATATAAATATATGCATGCATATATATATATACATATTCGTGTGTGTGTGTTTGCATGTGCATGTATATGTAAAATATATAGGAATAGATAGATAGATGGATATATATATACATATACATATATATCATCATCATCATCATTGTTTAACATACATCTACCATTCCTGGCTTATATATCTATGTGTATATGTATATGTGTGTGTGTATGTGTGTAAGTATTATATATATATATATTATATATATATATATATATATTATATATATATATAGATAGATAGATAGATAGATAGGTATATATACATACACACATGCATATATGTATGTATATATATATATGCATATATGTATATACATACATGCATATATGTATATACATATATGCATATATATACATATATAGATAGATAGATAGATAGATAGATAGATAGATAGATAGATAGGTATATATACATACACACATGCACATATATACACACATGCATATATGTATATACATATATGTATACATGCATATATATATATGCATATATACATGTGCATATATATATACATATATACACATATGTGCACACGTGTGTGTGTGTGTGTACAAGGTAGCTATGGCAAATACTTCAAGCAGTATTATAGATTTAAAAAAAAAAACATTAATGCTGCATCATAAAAGATTAGGCAAAACCCATAGCCATTAGAATTAGATGGTGAAAAACTTCATTCCATTAACTGTCCTAGGAACAATGCAAAGTAAGATTATTGATTTGAATTAATATACCTTGTATATAATGTTATTTCCTTCTTTATTTTTACCAGACCCCAGTTTAAAAAGAAGTAACAATTACAGAAAATCACCTATGACACATAAAGGAATAAATTTCTAAAACTTGTTTTCTATAGATCATATAGACTAGTTTCTTTACTTATTATAAAATGAGATTCATTGTATCAATATTCAAAACTCTGCATGTGTGTGTGTGTTTGTGTGTGTGTGTGTTTGTGTGTGTGTGTGGTGTGTGTGTGTGTGTGTGTGTGTGTGTGTGTGTGTATTTATCTATATGTATATTTTTATAAATATATATATATATATGCTCTTATATAACAGGTATGTGTGAGTGAGCGTTCGTATGTGTGTGTCTGAGAAAGAGTGTGTTAACAGAAACTTAATATAACATATGTGTGTGTGTGTGTGTGTGTAGACATATATAGACACAAATACACACATATGTATACATGCAATATAGGTGTGTAGTTGTTGTGTGTGTGTGTATGTGTGTGTGTGTATTTATATATATGTATATTTTTATAAACATATATATGCTCTTATATAACAGGTATGTGTGAGTGTTTGTATGTGTGTGTCTGAGAAAGAGTGTGTTAACAAAAATTTAATATAACATCATATGTGCATGTGTGTGTATATGTGTGTGTATGTGTACGTGTGTGCGTGTGTGTGTAGACATATATAGACACAAATACACACATATTTATACATGCAATATATGTGTGTAGTTGTTGTTGTTGTATGTTTCTGTTTAAACAATGAGGGAAAAAAACATTAGGCAAAGCACTCAACGTATAGGTACAGAGTATTTCGTTTTTAGGAACCCAGTGCTTCTTAGAATACTACTCTCATTTCCTCACCAGAGTTTCTTAAAGTGCATTAGATTTGATAGAAGTTCAAGACATATGTCAGCGGACAGGATAGGATTTCAATAGGAGGTGGTAGTTGTCAGTTGTAATAGTGGACTAATAAACGGTCATCTAGTACATATTGAAGTCAATGGGAGGTAGCTCAAAGAAAAGAGGAACACAGGTAGGCTGAGTTTACCCCATCACACCTAGTTAGAAACATGCAATAACTCTGTGAGGTATGTAGATATAGTGGCCTAATCCTTTATTCCGTGACTTAAGAATGTGTCCCTATTCCCTTGTTTGTTCCTTCTCGAACCACGCCTGGCTCATAAGGGCCGATTTCCTAGTTTCCTTGGCGTATAGGTTCCCCACCTGGACGGGACGCCGGTCCGTCGCAGGTGAGCTACAAGATGGAGGAGGAAAGAGTGAGAGAAAGTTGTGGCAAAAGTGTCAGCAGAAGTTCACCATTACCTTCTGCCAGAGCCGCTCGGAGCTTAGGTGTTTCGCTCATAAAAACACACATCACCCGGTCTGAGATTCGAACCTGCTATCCCTCGACCGTGAGTCCACTGTTCTAACCACTAGGCCAAGTGCCTCCACTCACTATTCCCTTGCTTTTTCCCCTAAGGTTCTCAACCACTGTTTTCATCAGTGGACCCCTTTGATTACTATTTTATTCTGGTGGACCCCATAGCCATTTGATGCTTAAAAAACTAGTTTTATAAAAACTTCTTTCAAAATTCCAATTTTGTTCTTCACATTTTAACTTGTGAATGTTGAACTCTTTACTCTCTTTTACTCTTTTACTTGTTTCCGTCATTTGACTGCGGCCATGCAGGAGCACCACCTTTAGTTGAGCTAAATGACCCCAAGACTTAGTCTTTGTAAACCTAGTACTTATTCTATTGGTCTTTTGCTGAACCTCTAAGTCATGGGGAGATAAACACACCAGCATCTGTTGTCAAGCGATGTTAGGGAGACAAACACAGACACATATACTTATATATATATGTATACAAATCCATCATTTTTTGCTAAAATGTCTTATTGACGAGTTTCACTTTTTTCACTTTCCTGAGGAGAAGATTGCATTGTTTATACCATTTATTCTTTTGAATAGTATCAGTGGAATTTTCGAAACATGTGTCGAAAGTAAAAATATTTGTTTACACCTGCGTTAACTCCATTTTTTATTCATATTATTCAAAATATTCAACGTAAACACGAATTTTCTACCTTTATAAACAAGGAGTTACAACACCTTTACTTGTGAGATTTTTGCTGCCCTGGTAACTATTTATTTATTTTTCCATGTTAATTGTTAACAAGGTAAAAATACACTCATCTATTTATATATATATATATATATATATATATATATATATATATATATATATGCATACATATATATATATACACGTATAAATATACGACAGGCTTCTTTCAGTTTCCATCTACCAAATCCTCTCACAAGACTTTGGTCAGCCTGAGGCTATAGTAGAAGACACTTGCCCAAGCTGCCATGCAGTGGGACTGAACCTGGAACCATGTGACTGGTAAGTAAGCTACTTATCATACAGCCATGTAAAATACTTGAGACAGAAACCTAGCTATTTCTTGCAATACATACCAACACATACAACTAAACCAACATTTTTTTCAGCCCTTAAGATACTATTGTGGATCCCCAATTTACTATTTCTTGTGTGAGCCCCTAAAAATCTAGGAACCATATGAACCCTAGTTGAGAATCACTGTCCAAATCTAAATGTTGTAGACAGTCCTGACCTCCTTCTCACTACACAAACACTGACAACTCATTATGTCTCTTTTTTCTACCACCTATCATGCTCTTTAGTTCTTCCTTTCCTTTACCTGCCCACATCCCACTTTAATATCTAAGTGACCAGCCACTTGGTAGATTATTCCTACCATCCTTGCATCCTCCCATCGAAACTGTATTCGGCATGTAAAAAGCACCATCCGAACGTGGCTGATGCTGTCACCACCTTGACTGGTTTCCGTGCCAGTGGCACATAAAAAGCACCAATCAATTGTGGCCATTGCCAGCCTCACCTAGCACCTGTGCTGGTAGCACTTAAAAGGCACCCACTACACTCACGGAGTGGTTGGCATTAGGAAGGGCATCCAACTGTAGAAACACTGTCAGATCAGACTAGAGCCTGGTGCAGCCTCCTGGCTTCTCAGACCCCGGTTGAACCGTCCAACCCATGCTAGCATAGAAAACAGACGTTAACCGATGATGATGATGATGATGATGATGAGGATGATGATGATGATGATGATAAATCCTAAAATATTCCCATAATCTTTAAAAACAGACTAAAGTGTATTCAATTTCCAAGACCAAACACTGTCCAGTGCTCTATAGCCCTCCTAATATCTCAAAGGTGATGGAATCTCAGCCAAGCAACACTCTTCTATAATGCTATGAATACTTGCACTGTTCTGTATTTCAGATTTACTGTAGATATGCTCTCCTTTGTCACTCACTGGTGAGCTTTTTCCCTCAAAAATTTGGCGAAAATAGAAACACTGATTTCCATATTAGTGCAGCTATTGACATTATATAGCATGCAAGTATACTGTAAAAACTACCTGCCAATGAGCTCCATTCTGTCCCCCTCTATTTTCAACCTGTGCAACAATATTCTACTTGCCATCAATTTTGACAATGTCACATTCTACACAGATGACTATATTTTCTCCCACCTTGACCTTTTATATCCAAGTGTCATCCACTTGTAACAAACACACCTGGTGTTAAATCTGCACTGATTCTCATTACCATCATCATTATCAGTTAACATCCATGTTCCATGTTGCTATGAGTTTGACAGTTTGACAGGAACTGACCAGTCAAAGAACTGCCTGGGCTTCATGTCTATTTTGGCATGGTTTCTATGGTTGGATGCCTTTCCCAATGCTAACCACTGTAGATAATGTACTTGGCGTTTTTATGTGGCACTGACACAAGTGCAAAACATAATTAGTTCAGGTCATGACAGTCTTGCCTCATTCAGCAGGAAAATCACAATCACTACACATATCAAGAAAACTCTATTGTATTCTCAGTAAACACAAGTAACACACAACAAGAGTCATCAGAGTTGCTTGAAATGTACAGCCTACAGTCACTGATCATCTCTCCTTGAGAACACCACAAATCTTTGGCATTTCAAAAACTACATCTAAAAGACAGGCATATTTTTTTTATGAATAAATAAATGCGCCCTTTGAAAGCCTAGCCAGGCTTCATGGGCCCAGTTTTCCAGTTTCAGTGGCATATGTGTTCCCCAGCTGGATGGGACGCCAGTTCATCGCAGTGTTACTCATTTTTGCCAGCTGAGTGGACTGGAGCAACGTGAAATGAAGTGTTTTGCTCAAGAACACAACGCGTCGCCTGGTCCAGGAATCGAAACCACAATCTTTACGATCATGATGCTGACACTCTAACCACTAATCCACGTGCCTCCACGCATTTTTTCTTCAGTGCAAGAAAATATTTTAGCCCATCAAATTGTTGTTCTCTATCAATCAAAGGTGAATTTCGCATTGGAGTACTCTTGCCACTCCAAGGCTAGTGATATTGTATCTTAATCAGTCAATGCAACAACTAGAGTAAGGTCACTCAACTGAGTGACATGAAGTCATTTATAACACACTACTACAACCAGCTCACAGATAGGCTGACTTTTCACCCAGGCTTTTCTACATTCTGTAAACATACTTGGCTAACCATTCAGTAGTGTGAAAGAGTATTTTTCAGACTCTAAATAGTTTTGACTAACTCACCCAAATATTACATAAATTTATGTCTAATATTTTGCCTTCTCTTAATATTATTATCATTGTGACGGAGATGTACTTGCATAGCAAGTGACCTGATCTCAGATAGTGTGCTGGAACGGAAACAATTGCAGCGTGGAAGGTATTTATATGCCATTTAAGAAACACACAAAAAAAAATAAAACGTTAGATTCACTTCAACATTTAAATTTAATTTGTCAAAATATTTTTGTCGCTTTGAGACTGCGACCTGTTCACTGACAAAATTCGTGCTGCATCGCTTATCATTGTGTTTCCTCATAAACACATCTCAATCTTTGTATTTTATGCAACATTGTAACAATGTTTTACCAGTATTATTTTTAGAGAATTTAATACATAAAACAGTGAAAATACAATATTCTTGAATTTGATCAACAATATGTATTTGGTTAGACTTTCCTTGAAGATTTGACTCAGGTGTGTTGTTTATTAGAACTTTATACAATTAATTGAATTACATATGTTTGTGCACAGGAGTGGCTGTGTGGTAAGTAGCTTGCTTACCATCCACATCGTTCCGGGTTCAGTCCCACTGCGTTGCACCTTGGGCAAGTGTCTTCTGCTATTGCCTCGGGCTGACCAAAGCCTTGGGAGTGTATTTGGTACTTATTCCATTGGTCTCTTTTGCCGAACCGCTAAGTTATGGGGACGTAAACACACCAGCATCGGTTGTCAAGTGATGTTGGAGGGACAAACACATACACACAAACACACACACATATATATATATACATATATATGATGGGCTTCTTTCAGTTTCTGTCATATATATATATATATATGTGATAAATAAAAATATATGCATGCATACAAAACATATATGTACGTACCTACATCTACATGTATATATACATGCATATATAAATAATTATACGTGAGTACAGGACACCACAACAAGACGTAGAAACGGGAAAAACAAGAAAACAGTTACAGGGCGTGCTACACAAGGAAAACACCCCCGTCATCAGCTGTCACTAGTAGACTCAAGCGTGTTTCGAAGGCAAGACAGAACACTAATCCATATATATATATATGTGTGTGTTTGTGTTTGTGTGTCTGTGTTTGTCCCTCCAACATCACTTGACAACCAATGCTGATGTGTTTACATCCCCGTAACTTAGCAGCTCAGCAAGAGACTGATGGAATAAGTACTAGGCTTACAAAGAATAGACTCCTGGAGTCTATTTGCTCAACTAAAGGCAGTGCTCCAGCATGGCCACAGTCAAATGACTGAAACAAGTCAAAAGAGTAAAAAGAGAGAGCGATATATATACATATATACACACACACCCATGTGCACATGTGTAAATATACATGAATGATTCTATGCCGGCATATGTGAATGCATATCTGTATAGATTTGGTACCTTCTATAAGGTCATCAGCAGATGCCACTCTGCTAAATAAATTAACAATGACATCATTAATTTCAATGAGATTTTTTTTGACAAGAGCAGCTGAAAAGCATGACCATGCTTTCAGCTTGATATTGACTAATTTTTTTTTTTTTCTTTGAAATCCCATTGGTCATTGTTCACCAATCGCGTATTATATCAACTTTTGGTGCAAAATCAAATTCTAGAGACTAATTTTTTTTTTTTCACCGAAAGTAAATAGTTGATTGTTACATTTTTTTTTTTTCATCTGACAGGAAACACTTCCTTGGCTAAATGAATCCATTTTTCATGTTGGCCTCAAATTTTTATACCACTATACTTTCTGATTTTCTCATTTTTTGATGTCTCACACTCACACATGCACATACAAACACACACGAGCACACACACACACACACATGCAAACACACACACAGACACATACACACACACATGCACACTAATGGCAAAGGAAACTATTTTCCCTTTGATTCAGATTATTATATTTCCACAGTGAACCTTTTCAATTCTATCTATACATACATATCCTGTATTTACCAAGCACACTTTGAAATATATTACAAAGGATGCATTAGTGACTATATAGTGTCTTAAGCAGTAGTAATTTACAAAACCAAAATAAACTAGAACATTTTCTGCCCACGTCACATACACTGCCTTTGATATTTTACCTGTAATGTTCATTTCTGGAATTTATTTTGTCAATGAAATGAAATGTATAAAGCTTTTGCTTGTTATTTTTCTCAAAAGCTACAACAATCCAATTTCATATAAATACATAGACAGACAGACTGCCAGACAGATAGATAAATAGATCAACAGACAGACAAATAGATAAATAGATAGATCGACAGACACACAGACAGAAAGGTAGACCGTCTGACAAACCAACAGGCATGTAGATAGATAGATAGATAGATAGATAGATAGATAGATAGATAGATAGATAGATAGACAGATAGATAGGTAGGTAGGTAGGTAGGTAGGTAGGTAGGTAGGTAGGTAGGTAGGTAGGTAGGTAGATAGACAGATAGGTAGGTAGATAGATAGATAGATAGATAGATATGTTTCTTTATTAAGGTTGCACGCAGACTGGACAGATTACAAAATAGAGCTTTTCTTTTTTGGGGAGAGAAAAGAAAAACAAAAAGGTGGGTTAGGTTTTCGATCAAAAGGGATCATAAATGGGGAGGAAGAAAAAACAGGGGAGGAAGGGAAATAAAACGATCAATAGGGATCATATATCACAGTGTCATGGTGTAAAGTGTGAAGGGTGAAGCAGATAAGGTTTATCCATAGGAAGAAAACCCTACGGAAAAGACCACGGTAACCTTGGTCAATGATGTTACATGTTACCACATTTGTTTGCAAGTAGGTAACCCTCTGTTTTAAATTTTCTGGGTTCATAGGATTACGCTCAAGGTGGCTTCGTCATTCATACATGCCATCCTTGCTACATTCACCCATCTTTTTTTGAAACATTCGCTAGACAAAACTTGCCTCTCTACTCTCACTTTCCTTTTCAAGTGATACTTGAAAAAGTTGATGAGAGATTGACCAGAGAGGAAAGTGTTTGTCTCTAATCCTTTCAAACGTGTCCACCAGATACACCAGATACATTCTTTCGCCATAGCCACAAGGATGATGAAAATAGCTCTTCCTGTTTGAAGGAAGGAGGCGTGACAATATTGACAATAGACTCAGCTGATAAACCGACTCGTCCCACATGTAAAATAGATAGATAGATAGATAGATAGATAGATAGATAGATAGATAGATAGATAGATAGATAGATAGATAGATAGATAGATAGATGGATGGATAGATAGATAGATAGATAGATAGATAGATAGATAGATAGATAGATAGATAGATAGATAGATAGATAGACAGATATGCTCTCATGCATTCATTGTAAACTATAGCCAGATTTGTTTACTGGTTATAACATGGAAATTGTATCCATCCTCCATCCATATAGCCAACAACTTACTGTTGACACAAACATACCATGTGAAACTGAGAAAATTTAGTAAGTCATATTATTTAAAATGAGACACCTGATGAGATGCATTCTGCACTGGTTGCAGCAACACAACTACTTGTACAATATTGCACCTTCAAGGATCAATTGCGTGATCAATGAAAACAACCATTGTGTTGAATAAAGATTCTTGCAAACCTCATTTTCCATTTCTCTTATTCATTATATATATATATGATGTGTGCGTGTGTGTATTTGCATGTATGTGAGTATGTGCATATGTCTTTTACTCTTTACTCTTTTACTTGTTTCAGTCATTTGACTGCGGCCATGCTGGAGCACCGCCTTTAGTCGAGCAAATCAACCCCGGGACTTATTCTTTGTAAGCCCAGTACTTATTCTATCGGTCTCTTTTGCTGAACCGCTAAGTGACGTGTATGTATATATATATATATACACACACACATACATACCTATGTACATATATATACAGAGTTTGATGGGTAAATTGTTGCCATTTTTAAGTTTTAATTTCACATGTGCCCATTGTTTGTTTTTGATTTTATCAACTACACAATACAGTAGGGTTAGTTGAGCATTGTCTGTGAGAAAAACAGCACCATGATGCAATTCACTCTGCCAGAAATTTTGAAACGACATGCTGTACCGCTTGGCATTAAGGCGGCGAGCTGGCAGAAACGTTAGCACGCCGGGCAAAATGCATAGCCGTATTTCATCTGCCGCTACATTCTGAGTTCAAATTCCGCCGTGGTCGACTTCGTCTTTCATCCTTTCGGGGTCGATAAATTAAGTACCAGTTACACAGTGGGGTCGATGTAATCGACTTAATCCGTTTGTCTGTCCTTGTTTGTCCCCTCTGTGTTTAGCCCCTTGTGGGTAGTAAAGAAATAGGCATTCATGCTGGAAGCTCCAATACAAACAGATGAAGACACAGAACAACCGTTGGTTTGCTATGTCACCAACACATGTACCGAGAGTGATCGAGAGGGATAAAAATCAAACATCCACTCAACATCATGATGTTTGGAGTGATCACTAGTGATGGCGATGTTATGCCTCCATTCATCTTTCCACAGTCTCAGATTCAACACAGAGGCCAGGAGGAGGTAATGCTACCCTGGGTCAAGGGGGTGGCTGCTGGAACACCCTGTGTCTGGCAACAGGACTCTGCACCAAGCCACACAAGTAGGAGAACACAGTCATGGCTATCAGACAATTTCTACAACCACATCACCCCTAACATCTGGCCACCTAACTCCTCGCACTGCAAACCACTTGATTACTTGTGTAGGCTGCATTTGAGTGAGAGACCAACAAATCTCCTTGTTATACCAAAGAAGAACTGAAGGCAAGCATTATGTCAGCATTCCCCAACTTAAACAAGGAGACCTTCCAGAAGAGTTGCAGAAGATTTCAAACTCGTCTAGAGGCCGTAATTAAAGCCAATAGCGATTTTATTGAATAAATTTACTCTCTCTCTCACTTTTCTCTTTTACTTGTTTCAGTCATTTGACTGCGGCCATGCTGGAGCACCGCCTTTAGTCAAGCAAATCGACCCCGGGACTTATTCTTTGTAAGCCCAGTACTTATTCTATCGGTCTCTTTTGCCGAACCGCTAAGTGACGGGGACGTAAACACACCAGCATCGGTTGTCAAGCAATGCTAGGGGGACAAACACAGACACACAAACACACACACATATATATATATATACATATATACGACAGGCTTCTTTCAGTTTCCGTCTACCAAATCCACTCACAAGGCATTGGTCAGCCCGGGGCTATAGCAGAAGACACTTGCCCAAGATGCCACGCAGTGGGACTGAACCCGGAACCATGTGGCTGGTAAGCAAGCTACTTACCACACAGCCACTCCTGCGCCTCTTTAGTATTTCAAGATATTTCTATGTAATCTTGGTAAATATACCTGCTAAAATGAGATGTCAGTGTTATTTTCATTTTGCATGATTTAGACGACAATTCATTCACCAGACCCTATGTTTATATTTATATAATTTAAATTTAAAATGAGGGTGAAAAATTGGATATTAATTTCATTAAGATTCAATTTAAAACCAGTGGTCTAGCATATTAAAATCTGATGGTTCAGAAAATTGTATTACATACATATCAGAGGGATGACTACTATGTGGACAACCCTTATACTAGAAGTAGATCCTCTATGGCCTTACCACTAAGGAATGTTCTCAAGAATATTTAGCAAACACCAGAACGTAAGCGAGCAAGACAAATGAAAAGTAAAAAAAATATAGATTAACCATAAACATGTTTCACTATTAACAGTTAACGTTCTGGTGTTTGCTAAATTTTCTTGAGAACATTCCTTAGTGGTAAGACCATAGCGGATCTACTTCTAGCATAAGGGTTGTCCACATAGTGGTCATCCCTCTCATATGTATATAGATAGATAGATAGATAGGTAGACAGATAGATAGATAGATAGATAGATAGATAGATAGATAGATAGATAGATAGATAGATTGATAGATAGATAAGTTTCTTTATTGGCCACACAGGGCTGCACACAGATGGGACAAATTACAAGGTAGAGCTTTTCTTTTGGGGGATGAAAAAAAAATGTGGCGTAGATTTTCGATCAAAAGGGATTGTAAAAGGGAAAAAAAAGAAGAAAAAAAGGGAAAGAAACAAAAGAAAAGAAAAAAGAAAAAAAAGAGAAAAAAGGGGAAGAGGAAAAAAAAACGATCAATAGGGATCGTGTATCACAGTGTCATGATGTACGGTGTAAAGGGGGAAGCAGATAAGGTTTATCCGCAGGAAGAAGAGCCTACGAAAAAGACCACGGTAACCTCGGTCAATATTGTTATATGTTAGATAGATAGATGACTGTTTGACAGACCTTTATGTGAAACACTGAGAAACAGTTTGTGAAGCTTTTTCAGCTGCAATAAAAAACACATTTTAGTCCACATCTAGTATTTTCATCAGGTTTTGCACCTGATGTGTGTGTGTGTGTGTGTGCATGTGCATGCGTGCACATGAGAATGTGAATGTGTGTGAGCATGTAAATGTGTATCCTTAATAATAAAAAGGTGGATTATTTTTTCTTTTGTGTTTCAGTTCTGTTTTAACGATTGATATTTTGACGTTCGTGATGATTGTATTCAAGCATGTCCACCAAAGTAGTGATGTTCTTTATTTCCAGTCTTCCGGGAAAACTATGGGGAAAGTTTCACAAGAAAATCCTCTCATACGAAAACTGCTTCAATGAATCAATCTATCTAGCTATCTATCTAGTTAAATATATATATATATATATATATATATATATATATGTATATATATGTATATATGTATATATGTATATATATGTATATATATATATATGTATTTATATATATGTATATATATATATGTATATATATAATAAATAAATATTCCTTTATTCCTTTGGAATGAAAACATGCTGTCTTCGAAACATGTGTCGAGAGTAAAGGAATTTTGTTAACATCTTCGTTCGACTCCATTCTTTCATTTATTCATATACAACACACAAATTTCTACACATGAACCCGGAGTTTCTACCCTTGACAGGTCGCTTCAACCGTGTTTTCTGACGTGAATTTGCTACCCAGGTTTCGGTTAAATGAATTTTCAATGCTGACGATAAACATAGGATAATTCATTCACCTACTTATATATATATATATATATATATATATATTTTAAATAATGAGGGTCATAAATTGAATATTGATTTAATTAACATCAATTTAAAACAAGTAGCCTAGCATACAGAAAAATCCGAAAATTCAGAAAAATTTCTATACATGCGTATTATAGGGATAACCACTAAGTGGATATCCAATATGCTAGAAGAAGATCACTTACAATCTAACTACAAAAAAATAATGTTCTCAAGAGAACATTCTTTTCATAAGTGAGCTTCTTCTAGCATACTGGATGTCCACTTAGTGGTTATCCCTATTATACATACATATATATATATCTATCTATCTATATATATATATGTGTGTGTATATATATATATGCGTATAATATATATATATATACACACATACAGGTTTTCATCAACCAAACTGATGAGTTTAAGCAAGAAACCACCCTAGAATATTCAGGAAGGATATGTGTGCAAGAAAGGTATGGCTGTATGGTTAATAAGCTCTTTAAGCACCCATGTGCTATCAGGTTCAATCCAACTATATGAAATGCAAAATAAGTGTCTTATGATATAGCCTCAGACCAACCAGTGTTTTGTGAGTGAATTTAGTAGATGGAAACTGTGTAGCAGCCTTCTGTGTATATTGTGTATGTGTGTGCCTTTGTTTCACTTGAGACCATAGAAGATGACATTTGACAATGGAGCCACAATATGGTAGTGAACCCCAAAACCATGTTGTTGTGAAACAAGCTGCTTAACCACACAGCCAAGCTTGTATCAAGGAACAATTACAAACATACATACATACATACATACATGCATATATACATGTGTGTGTATATATATATATATATATTTGTGTGTGTGTTTATGAGTTATATAAAGGAGAATATACAGAAACACACACATTTATATACACTTATACAGGTATATATGTATAATGCATAATCTATAACATAGATATACTTAATCTATAGCATATATAGATATACATAATTGATTTTACACACACACACAAACACACACAAACACACACACACAAACACACACACACACACACACACACACACACACACACATATATATATATATATCATCATCATCATCATTATCATCATTATCATCATCATCATCATCATCATTATCATCATTATCATCATCATCATCATCATCATTATCATCATCATACATATATATTCACATATGTTGAATGCTTTGCCAAATACAATATATATTAATAATAATAAAGCTTCCGGAAATATAGGAATAAAAGTGCACAGACAATTGGCTTTAGAATTGTCTTCCTCTTTCCATAATTCCTATTAGTGCTTCATTAGTCCTATTGTCTGAAAAAAAAAAGGAAAAAAAGAATAACTAGAAAGAAAAATCAAATCTGTCTATAACAACTTTGTAAACATCGGAAATCAATCTCTTATCATTTTTCTTTTGTAGTATTTTCTAGTTTTACTTATCATACATCTTCCAAAACAGAAGTTTGTGCAGGAGTTTGTGTCTGCATATTCATATGCGTGTCAGTTTGTGAGGTGAGGGTAATTTTGTATAAGAGTATATGAAATTGCCTGTTTACGTATGTATAAATAGTGTCATCATAATCATCGATATTATCAAATGTTATAACATGCAATTCTATATGCTAGATTATTCTGGATGGTTCCACTATATTTACATATCGCAACTTGGTTCTGATGTTTGTCATCTCATGTGTAAGATATGTCCTCAGCATCCTCTTTAATAACTTCATCTTACTTCTTTTATTTGTTTCAGTCATTAGGCTGTGGCCATGCTGGAGTAGTTGCCTTGAAGGATTATTTCATCACCACCATCATCATCATCCGTTTAACGTTGGTTTTCCATGCTAGCATGGGTTGGACGGGTCGACCAGGGTCTGGGAATCCAGGAGACTGCGCCAGGCTCCAGTCTGATCTGGCAGTGTTTCTACAGCTGGATGCCCTTCCTAACACCAACCACTCCATGAGTGTAGTGGGTGCTTTTTGCATGCCAGGGGAGGCTAGCAACGGCCATGATCGTTTGGTGCTTTTTACGTGCCACCGGCATGGAAGCCAGTCAAGGCGGCACTGGCATCGACCACGTACAGATGGTGCATTTTACGTGCCACCGGCACAGGTGCCGGAGTAGGCTGGCAATGGCCACAATCGATTGGTGCTTTTTAGTTAAACAAATTGATAACAGGACTTATTTTTAATGCTATCACTTATTGTATTGCTCTCTCTTCTTGAACTGCTAAATTACAGGGATGTAAACAAACCAACACCAGTCAGTGGGGAAGCCAAAAAACATAAAAACACATTCATACACACAAAAACACACATGCTCACATAATCACACACATACATACACACAACAGTCTTCTACACAGTTTCCATCTACTAAATTCACTCACAAAACATCGTTTAGTCTAAAGTTATAGTATAAGACAGTAATTCTAATTTCCACATAGAGCGATTGAACCTGAAAGCATATGGGTACATAACGAGTTTCTTAACCATGCAGCCATATTTTTCTTACACACACACCCTCAATAATCTAGGGCACTTTCTGGCTTGTGCACCATTGGAACAAAATGCTGTTTCCTTCCATCCCAGCCAATTATTTTCCTAATGAAATTAATTCAAAGATATTGAAACATTATCCATCTTACTTATCTTCAAGGGACTATAATTGGGATATAAAGGTTCTTACATTCTTTGACTTACTTAGTGAAAATACATTATTATCCACCTCGTTTTTTTACATACCTTCGTTAAAGCCTAAAAGGTCCAACCAAATCAGTACTCTGCCTTCCATATTTGTCATTGAGCATAATCCTTTTTGAGTATGAATGTCTGTGTATACACTCTACCTTCTCTCTCTTCATTTAAGACAAGACCAAGAGGATTAATTGAAGAGAGCACAGAGACAGAAGTATTGCAATGAAATAGTAAAAATGAGAGCATGGTTGAAGAAGCATCACAATAGGAAGGAGAGTGCTAGGGGAGGGTGTATTAGAAGAGACACAATAATTACAGCTACACTATTTTCATTGACTAATGAGAGTGAAGAAAAATACTACTTGGGTAGCATAATGGGGAAGAGAGAATGGAAGAGTTTGAGAGGTAGTGGTATAGAAAGGATTTGAAAAGAGAGTAGAGACTTAGGTGGGATGTAATGTGAGAGAGCAATGGATAACAATATGGGTAATGATGAGCAAGAGAGAGCACACATGGATGATAGTAAAAAAAGGTGATTGCAAGAGAAAGACTAATTGGTGTCAATTACAAGGCAGGTGAGGTAGATGGAGTGATAGCTGGCAGGAGCTGGCGGGGAGGTGGAGTGATAGTTAGCAGTACAGAATGCTGAAGATGGGGTAGATTCATTAACCCTTTCATTACCATATTTATTTTGAGATGCTCTGTATTTCATTCAATTAATTTTAAATCTAATAAAGAATTTAGTAAAATAACTTAGTTATCATTAAGCTAGTGTTAGGAACATAAATTGTGACTAAGGTTTGGTGGAAGATTTTAATTCAATACTTATGAAAAAAGACATTTGTACTACAGAGCCAGAGGTGGTTTTGGCCAGGTTGGTTACAAAAGGGTTAAAGAGAGATCCAATACCAGCCATTATTTGGCAGGTATTATGATCAGAGGGAGGTACATTAATAAGAGGGGAGACATACAAATCCAATGTCATTCATCAATACACAGGCTGCATGGTACAATGAACGGGAGAGAAAGAGACAGTGAGTGAATAATGAAGAGAGGGTAGTAACAGAGACTTAACAGAAAAATAATTTGCAAGAAACTGAGATGTAAATATATATTATACATCCAAGCCTCCCTCATTTCTAATATATTTATGTATGTTTTTCCATGCTTGCATGAATGATTAGGTTTCCTTCAGTACTGCACGTCCCTATGTGTCTTAGTCCTTGGCCTCTACTTCTTGTGGTACAGCATCTTTAGATCTGTCTTCATTACTTCATTCCATTTCTTCTAGTTGACTTCTTCCACTGGTTTCATTCATTTTGAGTGCTTGGCTTCTAATACAACTAACGCCCTCCATATACATCACATGCCATGCCTGTACCATCGTAGTTGTCTCTCTTGAACACTACATCGGATTCCTCTTATATACAGATTTTCTCTTCGTTCACTTCTCTTCTCTCATTCAGGCACACAAACATTACACACTCAACAGAGCATGTTTGTTTCATTTCTTTCTACTCCTCACAAATCTTCTGCATTCAAAGCTCACGTTTCACTACTGCAGCATCATACTTCCTTTAAAAGCAACATACACTCTCCCTTTCACTCTAAAAGAGAAATAATTCTTTTGCATCAGCAAAGATAATACTATACTGAATATTTTCCAACCTATCTTAGCCTAACTTAAATGCTTTCGGTACACTCGTCTCCACAGTATGAAGTTTCTTCACAATTCTTCACAACAACACAATTCTTCAACATGGGTGCAGGAGTGACCGTGTGGTAAGTAGCTTGCTTACCAACCACATGGTTCCAGGTTCAGTCCCACTGCGTGGCATCTTGGGCAAGCGTCTCCCACTATAGCCTCGGGCTGACCAAAGCCTTGTGAGTGGATTTGGTAGACGGAAACTGAAAGAAGCCCGTCATATATATGTATATATATATATATATGTGTTTGTGTATATGTTTGTGTGTCTGTGTTTGTCCCCCTAACATTGCTTGACAACCGATGCTGGTGTGTTTATGTCCCGTCACTTAGCAGTTCGGCAAAAAGAGACCGATAGAATAAGTACTGAGCTTACAAAAAGAATAAGTCCCGGGGTCGATTTGCTCGACTAAAGGCGGTGCTCCAGCATGGCCGCAGTCAAATGACTGAAACAAGTAAAACTTGGATGCTTAGAAAGAATAAATAAAGAATGAGCTGCTGCACTCACAAACAACACATAACAAAGACAAATATCAGTCATAACATTTCTCAAGTCGGATTGAATTGAAAAGAAACTCTAATCTGAAGACTTGATATTACCTTTTCAGGTTCATTGAACATTAACTCAGCACTGCAAGCTAATACACCTTGTAAATCAAATAGTTCTTTTGATTTCTTTTAACTACAGCTATAAAATTTACCTGTGATAACAATTTAGAATCAGCTTGCCCCTTTCTTGAGTATCTCACTATGAGAACTGGAATTGACTGATGGCAGAGCACATCCGCAGTTGACAAATAGAGTTGCTTTCAAATATGAGGATTAGCTTCAAAAGGTCACAATCAAATAAGCTGACAAAGGCCAACAGCTGAAGGTTTACTCTGAGGAGAAGTGTCAACAGGTGACACAATTGATTCAGGAAAACTCAATTCTAATGATGAGTTTGTGGCAAGGCAAGTTTGGCCACTTTTGAATAAGCTTAATCTTATGGAAGAAGCTACATATGTATTCATGGCAGCTGGAAGAACCAAACTATTTGGCCAGCAATAGTTACAGAATAGTAGGGGTAAGTCGGTAATCCTGATCTTGGTTTTTATCCCTTTCGTTACTGTATTTATTTTGAGATGTTCTGTGTTTCTTTCAATTACTTTAAATATAACAAAGAATTTAGTAAAATAACTTAGTTATCATTAAGCTTGTATTAGGAACATACATTGTGACTAAGGTTTGGTGGAAGATTTTAATTGAAACCTTAAGAAAATAAGACATTTGTACAACAGAGCCAGAGCTGGTTTCAGCCAGGTTGGTAACAAAAGGGTTATACAGCAGTTCAGCCAGAGGAACAATCAGCAGGGAGTCATTCAACAAACAGAGATCAGTAGTCCACTGTAGTTGACACTACTTCAAGTATTGTGAATTCCCTGCCTTTAGCACTGGGGGTCTTGTCTTGGCCATGGACACAAAATCATACTGGTGTAGTGAATGAACCATTTGCCTTCTTGCTTACAGTCTTTTATAAGCTGCTCCAACGATGTTAAAGCAAATAATAATATATTGATGTTATATAATATCAAATTACAAATTTACATTGAGGATGTTTTTCACTGAAATAGATTTAGACAGTCAATGAAAGTGTTGAAGGTAAGAAACAAGAGGATTACAGTGAAAGAAACAAAAGATGGTGCTGTATTGAAAGCTTAGTAAAACGATTCTGTGTAAAAGAAATTTCTTTTCTGTACACATGGTGATTGAATTGTTCTGAAGGCTGGACTGCTTCTGTAAATATCATTAAAGAAAATCCTCCTAACATCAATGAATTCAATTCTTTGTACAATATCAAATAGACTACTTGTTTCAGTCTACTTAGGTGGAAAATACACACAAGTCCTACTTCATAGGTTGATAAAAGTTATAAAAATAACTGCTCCAATAGTTCAGGAGAAACAACAAAAGCTACGAGAATACAAAGATGTTATATATATATATATATATATATATATATATATAAAAAATAAAATGCTGTAAATGAAGAAGTAAGCGTTTAAAGTAAAAAACAGAAGTATATGCTAATGGATTAGTTATCAGAGGTGGTGGCAGGCTATGTTTGTTAATATTTCCTAAGGACACAGAGGTGGGAATTACTTTCGTTTTAAATGTCAGATGGTAATCACAGTGCAACTGTGATTAATAAGGTTCACTTTCTTGAGATCTAAATGTGGTTCAATAATGTTTTAGCCTTTTTTTTAGATAACCTATGCTATACACATGCGTGCACACACACACACACACAGCCACATATACATACACATGCACAAATATATCATAACTGTGGTTATTGAGGTATGCAAATCACTGACTGTTTCTGAGCAAAATAGTTAGTATCTTAAAATATCCGCAGAGGTGTAACACTTTTAATACGCCTTGATAAATCTTTGACTCTGCATATCTGATATAACATTGAATGCTGGGATACATATCTCATGATCTGTTGTGATGTAACAATCGTGTTTTTAATTGAAACACCAATGTTCTCCCACTTATTCTGAGTTAGAAAAAAAAAAGTCTTTATTCAAGTCAGTTTAAAAATTGACTTTAGTAGAGTTGTTTGAAACTCCATTATAAATCAAGTGACTGAACTTAATTAATTGTTCTTACTTGATAATTAATTAAGCTTGATAGAGTAATGATATTATGCCATTCTGTATGTTCTTGGGAATTATAAAGTTTGGATAACTAAGGCGGCGAGCTGGCAGAAACGTTAGCACGCCAGGCGAAATGCTTAGCGGTATTTCGTCTGTTATTATGTTCTGTGCTCAAATTCCACCAAGGTCGACTTTGCCTTTCATCCTTTCGGGGTCGATAAATAAAGTACCAGTTTTGCACTGGGGTCGATGTAGTCGACTCAATCCCTTTGTCTGTCCATGTTTGTCCCCTCTATGTTTAGCCCCTTGTGGGTAGTAGAGAAATATATAAAGTTTGGATAACTCTGGAGAAAGACATGATTTCAAAAGTTTCTATAAATGGTTTATTCAATGGTTCCCCTTAACCTTTGACTTCATCTTGAACTTTCAGCTTGTAACTTTACACTAGCTCTCAGGCAGAGTAATATCAAGCAATCAAACAGATATTGTTGGTATAAGACAGTCACTGATATGGTTGCAAAAGTCAGGACAATAATTGTGAACTTCCAGATAATTTTCCTTCCTTGATAATTTAACCTACTATAATTACTCTGTATGTTCACCAATGGTCGTAGTATTTGAATTGTCTGTTTTTATGTACATATTTACTTCAGGCTGAAGAAGCATTTGAAAAACTTGACAACTCTTGAAATTTTGTAAGCTATATCTTTATTGAGGACATTGTGACATTTTGTATTATTATACTGCTGATGTTCACACATTCTCTGTTGTTCAACTTTAAGCTACACTAAATTTAATCAGATAAGAACCCAACCATCTTTAAAATTTCTAGTCTGTTTATATTTTTATATAAAATAATAATCAATTTCCAGGTCTTTTATTCTCTCTTCTGCTACTCTGTTTCCAAAAATTAATTTCCTCAGATACATAAAAGTAACATAACACTTCTATTCATGGCATTAAGATTAAAGTTGTAATGTTAAATGTGTAATAAAACTTCACCAATATTGCAAAACAGTGGGCTGTTGATATCTCTCTTAATTGAAAGTTGACGGTAACTTGGAAATTAGAAAGAGGATCCCAAACCGAAAACAAATTATTGACTTTTATTCAGTACAGTATATCTTATAATTAATTTGGATATTAGTTCCTTAGCCATTGTCTGTTCTAGAAAAAAGTGACTGTTTTGTATCAAACAAAGGAAACCAGCAACTTAACAAAAATTGCTTGAAATGCGGCTGATGGGTCAGCAGAACCCTTATTACTAATGTAAGTAAGAAGTCATTGATCATGACTTCTTACTTCAAGGATAAATTCCAATGGCTAAAGCAGTGTTTCTCAAACTTCTGGGTTTTTTTTCTTTCGTTTCTGTGACTTATTTCAAGCACCCTACACTAAATGAACAAAGTATATAGCATATTTATATTCAGAAAACGTTTTAACTAAAGCATTATTTCCAGTTTTATTTAACTTGTTATTTACATCATGTTCTGAAGTGCCACATACCACTGAAATACTGCCATGCTGTGATGTGTGCCTCACCTTGAAAAACACAGGATTAAACTGAATTAGTAACTTTAAATTCTAGGTTAAAATTTTATATTAAATTAAGTAAATTTTCTTTTAATGAGCATGTTCAGAACATCATCATCATCATCATCATTGTTCAACGTCCGTTTTCTGCGCTACCACGGGTTGGACGGTTCGACCGGGTTCTGGGAAGACAGGGGCTACACCAGGCTCCAGTCTGATTTGGCAGTGTTTCTACAGCTGGATACCTTTCCTAACGCCAACCACTCCGCGAGTGTAGTGGGTGCTTTTTACGTGCCACCTGCACACGTAAAAAATAGGACATTAATGATTTCAATTCAATTATTCAACTGGGCTAATCAACAACAAAAGAAAAATTACTAAATTCAGTAAAATGAACATATTACTACAAGATGGTAAGGTACTAGGACAAATTTTATAATAGTAAAGGTGCCCTTGAATGAGTTAACCACAGTTTATTATTGGTACACGTTTTATTGATCTAGGAAAGATGAAAATCAAATGATAGCACAGACAGTATTTGAATTAACAAAATCATATGTATCTGTAATAAAGCACCTAAATAGACACATTATGATCAACATGTTTTCAACAGGATTACATGATGTTCATGACTTGCTCGTGTTTAGTAGATATGCAAAACTGAAATAGGCACAACCAGGTATTGAAATAGTGTCATCAAGAGCTTGCATTTCCTTTGATATTATTTGTAGACCACATTAGAAATACTTGCATCAGCACTCAGAGGATTAATAATTTTATTCAAATTCAAATTTGCCACTGTCAACTTCATTTAGTTCTTTAGAATGTTAAAATCTCTGTAGTTCTGACTATACAAGAGAAAACCACAGACAACAAATAAATACATAATATTACTTTACTCCTAGAGCTTCAGAACTAATTTGGAAAACATTTTATCACTGCTAACTCACCAGAATTATATTTAAAGTCTACACTGGTGTCAGTAAGTTGTGAATTCATACAACATTGCATGACATCAGTATTATATGTCAACTAAACCATACTATACACATGCTAATAAGAATATGCATAACTGATATTGTGCGACGTCTTAACAAAAGAATCATTTCTACCTTCTATGTTATTTCTTCTTTGCTTGTTTGCAAAGAAGAAATTGTCCATTTGTTATCCTCACTCTTCAGGAACTTCCATAAATTTCCATATCTTGCCTCAAAGCATTGCAACATAAAGGAATTTTCATGGTTGAGTGTTTAATTTCAATGAATTCATTTTCTATACGTAGTCTGTGTCACTTTGTTCTGTGTGTGTGTGTGTGTTTGTGTCGGTGTATGAGCATATAGCTATCTGTTCAAATATAGAATCTCAAAGATATATTTATATTTATATGTAAGCATGGTCTCTCACACACTCATACAGCCATCATGTTATATATTGCACTATATTATTTATACACACACACACACACACACATATATATAAACATTTATATATATGTGTGTGTGTATAAATATGTGCATACATATATATATATATATATGTGTGTGTGTATATATATATATGTATATATATATATGTGTGTGTATATATATATATGTGTATGTATATGTGTATAAGCACATATAAATGTATATATATAGGCATATGTGTGTGTGTGTGAGAGTGCACACCTGCACTCACAAAATAAAGAACAAAAGGTGAATATATGTATGTGTACGTATGTAAGTATATGTATATATGTGGGTGCTTTTCTCTGTGTGTGTATGTGTGTGTGTGCACATATTTCATATAGATACCTCTCGATAGATATAATGCATTTATTTTATTTATTTGACTACTGCACACCCACTTTTGTATGCATGTTTGCATATATAATATATATATATATATATATACCAATATTATATCTATATCATATTTATATGTTATATCTTATTATATTGCATCACACCGTATTATACATGGCAGTCAGATGACTTTATTTAACCAGCTGTAGGCTTTCTGATAATACTTGTCCTTTGTTGCAAAAACAGAATCTACCGAAACACACAAATAAATACAGAACAATAAGTTTCGGTAACACACACATATGCAACTCTGTGTGTGTGTGTGCATGCGTGTGCATGTATATTACAGAAGTGAGTTTTCCAACAAAGGGACAAGGTGTATTTTCCATAGGAATAATAATAAAAAAAAAAAAAAACTATATTTCATTGATAGACCATATATTTATTTATGCATAATTCTGTTATATGATTAATATTTTCTAACTGAAAAGAGAAAGTTGGTGGCATGACGTAAACATTTGAATGGTGGACAAAATGCTTCACGATATTTAATTCTCTCTTTCTGTCTTCTATGCTAACATCACTTGGGATTGACATTGCAAATCATAACTACTGGGGTGTATTCAATATAGGCCGCCATTCGAAACATATGTCATTGTGCCAATATTCGCAAATTAAATTTTTTCTACGGAATCAGTGGTGTTTTACTAGAAACAGTAAAATATAGACATGATAGTTTACCATATTCTGTCATGACATGACTATATTTAGAGGTGAAAACCCAACAGATTGCTTTGTGCCTTAAACCCTTTTCATACCAATGCACTTGAGACTGTTTAGTGTTGTGATTCAAAGCCAGCTGTTTTGTTATGTTCATATCTAAATTGAGACCTGTCTATCATAGCTTTAGTTTTATGAATGAACCATTTGTTAATTTATGTCCAGAATTATTTCTTGATAAATAAAAAAACAGAAATAATTGTTTTACCAAATCCTGCCAAATTCTTAAATATTTTCAAAGTTAATTCAAACACACTGGCACAGAGAGTTTCAGTTGAAATTTCGATTTTGAAATTTTGGCACCAAGTCATGAATTTTGGGGGAGAGTGGAAGTCAATTACATTGACCCCAGTTCTCAACTGGTATTTATTTTACTGACCCTTAAATGGATTGAAAGCAAAGTGGCCCATGGCAGAATTTGAGCTCAGAACACAAAGATGGATGAAATTACACTTAGCATTTCACCCAGGATGCCAATGATTCTACCAGCTCAACACCTTAATTTCAATAGAAATATTGTCACAAAACTATCACCATCACCACTGCCATCTTCATCATCATCATCATCATCATCCTCATCATCATTATCATCGTCATTTGCTCTCTATGTTAGCATGGGATGGATGGGCCATCATGCTCAGAGACATTTATTAGTGGTTACTGCTGCTTCCATAGACTGGTATTTGTACATGGCATTTCACATGGATTTTGTGGTTAGATTCCCCTACTATATTGCCAACCATTTTATAGGCAAAACTGGATGCATTTTCTCATAGCATCCACACTAAAGAGGCTGAATAGTCCTTGGCAAGACATACTAAAGGAGCCACTACTCATCTACCAATTATTTTACCATGTATACAGAGCGCAGCGTCTTGCTCTTCCTATAAAATGATTGACTTCTCTGGGACCAATACAATAAAAAAAAATCAACAATATACTGGTGTTTAACCCAATTGGTTGTATTAAATGCATGGTTTTTGTGTCAAACAAACAAATGGAAGTAGTCAATTGATGCATTGAGTTAATTTTAGTAGGCATTGATGTAGCAGAAATAAAAAAAAAACAATCAGATAATAAAACCTGAAATATTTAGCTTGATTTGTTTTCTTGAAAATGTGCATCATTGGATTTTATTTTTCCCCCTTTTAGAGTTAATCTCAGAACTTACATGGTTAGGATCAGTCTCAGCAAACAGAGCCTGTCCAGATCACTTCAAACAGCAAATGACCATTCATGGTGGAGATAGAAAATTTGGCTCCTCCTCCTCTTCCTCCACTTCCTCCTCATCATCATCATCATCACCACCACCACCACCTCCGTTATACCACTGCTGCTGCTGCCACTTCCACCACCATCATCATCATCATTATTTAAAGTACTCCTTTCCTGGCATTGGTTGGACAGTTTGGCAGGAGTTAGCAAGTCAGAAGACAGTGTCAAGTCTATTTTGTCTACTTTGGCTTGGTTTCTATACAGTTGGATGGCTTTCCTAATGCCAACCACTTAACAGAGGGTAGTGCATGCATTTTACATGGCACCAGCAGCAGTGAGGTTGCCAAGTAACATGCAGAACAAGACCCCTCAGCTGCAGGAGCAGGAAATAATACAGAAGTGGGTGGGTTAGTGCCGGGTGATGAGAAGTAAAATATGTATAGAGAGATGTAGAGAGGTGTAGGAGTGGCTGCGTGGAAAGTAGCTTGCTTACCAACCACATGGTTCTGGGTTCAGTCCTACTATGTGGCACCTTGGGCAAGTGTCTTCTACTATAGCCTTGGGCCAACCAAAGCCTTGTGAGTGGACTTGGTAGACAGAAACTGAAAGAAGCCCGTCGTATATATGTATGTATATATATATGTACAAGTGTGTAAATGTTTGTGTGTCTATGTTTGTCCCCCTAACATCGCTTGACAACCGATGCTGGTGTGTTTACATGCCTGTAACTTAGCAATTCGGCAAAAGTGACCAATAGAATAAGTAGTAGGCTTACAAAGAAAAGGTCCTGGGGTTGATTTGTTCGACTAAAGGTGGTGCTCCAGTATGGCCGCAGTCAAAAGACTGAAACAAGTAGAAGGGTAAAAAGAGTAAAGAGTAAAGAGACAAAAATATATATCTTGCAGCAGAGGAGACACATGGCTATCTCAGTTAAAGAGAGGGAGTGAAAGTAGGAGAGAGGAGAGGAAGGAGAGGAAATGATGAAGATGTAACTAGGAGTACACTCAATTTACCTAGAGGTGTATATAAGTGAAGCAGAACAAAGAATTGCACAGGGTAAGTGGGTGGAAGATAGTAGGGATGGAAATAGTGGGTGGTCACAAGCAGAGGGAGGAGGTGCTAGGAGGATGTTTTGTGGTGGGGGAGACATTCGACAGGGATGTATTGTGGGCAGGTAGGTCCATGAGGAGGTGAAGGGAGAGATATACAGAGAGTGATGAATCCAAAATGAGGGAGGGGTGGTGTTAGAAAGATGGGTTAGAAAGGCAGTGAGCTGGCAGAAACATTAGCATCCCGGGTGAAATGCTTAGCTGTATTTCGTCTGCCGCTATGTTCTGAGTTCAAATTCCGCCGAGGTCGACTTTGCCTTTCATCCTTTCAGGGTCGATTAAATAAGTACCAGTTGCACACTGTGGTCGATATAATCGACTTAATCTGTTTGTCTGTCCTTGTTTGTCCCTTCTGGGTGTAGCCCCTTGTGGGCAGTAAAGAAATAAGAAAGATGGGTTATTGGGGGCGAGGAGCCACATAGGGTCTCTTTCACGTCAACAAATTAACTGAAAGTGGCACCTTAACTGAATGAACATTTACAGTGCTCAGACATGACAATCTGTTTATATACGTCATAAACTTCATAATATTGTCCCAGTATAATACACAGAAGCAAAAAATTAAGTGCATTGAAAATTTTAATATGCACCAACTAAACTGAGTTTCCACACACTATGAGGTTTGCATTTTCTTATGGAAATTAGCTGTTAATTTATGCCAGTAGTTGATTTGTTGAGAAGGTTGTCACTTTGCCTCCACGAACGTTTTCATATTGTCATTGGGAAAAAAGCACAATTTTATAAATTATAACAAAATATAAAAATCTGTTCAGGAAATTACCCAAGCAAAAAATGTCTTTGAGTGAACTAATTTAGAAAATATGGAGTAAAAAAGAATAAGAATAGAATTTGAATATTCTCTGTTACACTAGCATAGTAATAGTCACAGTTATTAGTTCATTTTTGGAGCAGTGGATCTCAAAGCACATAAAGCTATGGATAATAGCATGTAAATTGGGTTGAAAGCCTTCTAGGATAGAAAAATATGAAGAAATGCATATGGGACAAATTCACATCTTCTCAATACATGACAAATGTTCTACCATTGGAATTTTACTTTTTCTGTTCAAATGGGATTTTCAACCCGATATTTACATGCTGTTACTTATAGCTTTGTGCTTTGAGATTCACTCTTCCCAACCAAAATTAATTCATGCTCTCTCAGATGTTTATAAATTTTGGTGGAATGGAGTTTAGGCAATACCACTGATGCAGCACAGTTTACTGGTTGAGGGCGGGAGATGAAAAGCAAAGTTAATTTGAACACAGAACATAAAGTACCAGAACAAATAATAATAATAATAATAATAATAATAATAATAATAATAATAATAATAATAATAATAATAATAATAATAATAATAATAATAATAATAATAATAATAATAATAAATAATAATAATAATAATAATGAATAATAATAATAATAATAATAATAATAATAATAATAATAATAATAACAATAATGCCCTGATGCAGTACCAGGCAGTGGCTAAATGCCCTGATGCAGTACTAGGCAGTGGCTCTCATGGCTTCTGATCTTAACCTATTGGAAGTGTCTTCATGTACATTGTTTTGTCTTGGTATAAAAGATGGGCTACAGCAAATATTCTGCTCAATACCACAGATATGCTTGTCAGCTGTTTGACCTTAAACAGTTGACCATGTCCCTTAGAGGCTGACGATATGTGCATCTCTGATCATGAGCAGAAGTAGTGGGGGAGCATCATAGCCGTGTGTTGAAAGGAATTCTTGGAGGTTTGGATAATTTTCCTTTGGAAATATGGGTGGTTCGTTCAATCCTTAAACAATCCTTAATCAGGGACCTTTTGAGTGGGATGGGCTACTCGACCTGAAGAAAATTCTAACTGGGCCTTTCCAGCAAGGCCATGTGGCTGTTTATCTTGATATGAGATCACCATGTTGCGCACATGTGGTTGTGATGCATATGCCTAGTGTATTCTTATCAGATGGGTAGTCATGATAGGTACACTGGGCTTCGTATATTTTACCCCATTGCCACTTTGATGGCATGCACTGCTCTCTCACTCAATAATAATAATAATAATAATAATAATAATAATAGTAAAAAATTATTTTTTTGCCCTTTTTCATGACTAGCACATAATGTTCACCTCTCCTCTGCTAACATGATTGGAGGCAAGAAGTCACAACAGTGTGACTGAAGATATCAGGTCAATATCCACAAAAACCATCAACACCACAGCACATTCTCAGAGAAGAGGGAGAGTTTCTTCTATTTGGATGTCTTACAGGATGAAAAGCAAAATTTGTCAAAGAACAGATGAACTCAGGATAATCAACAGCTCCACAAATAGCATTTTTTTGTTATAGTATTGCTGCTCATGATGCCACTTTCAGTTCATGAGAGTTGCAAAAATGATAATGTATACCTTGAGACTAAAAATAGTAGGAGGTCATCCTTTCAGATTTATGTCTTCTACTAGGGACGAAGGGTGTTTTAGCCTTGGCTGGCCTAGCAGTACTTTAGAGAAAGTGTCACAACACTTCTGGTTGTGACATCTTACTACCATAGTCATTTTTATTAGTGTAATGCCAAAAAAAAAGTGTAATCGCAACAGTGTTCAAGAAACTGGATCTCCAAGTAAAGGTCTGTTGCGCAGCAAGTGTCCCACTAAGTAGAAGAATGCACCTGGTTATTATCCAACTGCTGCTGCAAAGATTAGGAGAAGATGGGTCTCAAAATGACATTAGGACTGTGATGGGGTGTTATTACAGAAGTGAGCCTACCAAAATAGGATACAGGAAAAGAATGTTTAAAATATGGATGGTGAAAGGTATGTTCCATTTCAAAGCAATGACTTCTAGGCCAGAAAGATTTAAGCATAAAACGACAGTGGCTATTCCAGCTGAAATGGGAAGAATATGGTTAAATAGAATATAAAAAAGAAGAGGAAATTGGACAAGACATATTATTGAGAGAGTGCAATAAATAATAGCCAAGATAAACACAAATTTTATTTTATGAAGGAAAGGAAAGGAGCTTAGTACAGTGGCTAATTAGACACAAACTAGCGATAGAAAGAAACTATAACCTTTGATAGGAATTGTAAAAAAAAATTTGCATAAAATAATAAAGGAGCTGGATGGCCAGTTAAAAAAAATCTGTTAAAAATATAAATGATTCAAATGACCACATATATAGCACAGTTTCTGTTACTGTGGAAATTCTTAGGGTTATTAATCCAGGAAAAGCAAGTGACAAAGAGACATGATGGAAATGGAGACTTGAAAACCATGTTGAACAGCTCAACAGAGATTTTAGAAGGATGAATGCATTAACTGGGAAGAAGCTATTAAAGGAAAGACATAGAAATGAGCTCTAAAGAAAGGACATGAAAAAACAGATAACACTTACCCGAAGAAGAGTTAAGACAAAAAAGCTAAGGCAACAGCAGGGTAAAGAATTAGATACAAACAAGAATAAACCAGTGTTAGCAGAACAGGTTCTTCAGTAACAATGAAAGAAAATATTATCAACAGCTGAACAACAAACATTAGCAACAAGGGAACGATGTGCTAAAGGCTTAAGCAGCAAGGAGCTTTTGGTCAGGTATTTGGAATAAAGAAATTCTATGTAACATGCATGGCTGTGTGGTAAGAAGCCTACTTCCCAACCACATGGTTCCAGGTTCAGTCCCACTGCATGGCACCTTGGGCAAGTATCTTTTACTATTGTCTCAGGCCGACCAAAGCCTTGTGAGTGGATTTGGTATACAGAAACTGAAAGAAGCTCCTCACGTGTGTGTGTGTGTGTGTATTTGTCTCTCTGCCTTCGCTTGACAACTGACACTGGTGTGTGTATGTCCCCATAATTATCAGTTCAGCAAAAGGGACTGATAGAATAAGTACTTGGCTTACAAAGAATAAATCCTGGGGTCGATTTCTTCAACTAAAAACCTTTAAGGTATGGCCAGCATGGCTGCAGTCAAATGTCTGAAACAAGTAAAAGAATAAAAGAATAAAAGAACAGAGAAAGTTTGGTTATGAAAATTTGAAAGTGAAATGGAGAACAGATCAGAACAAGAGAATGCTCATGTGACAGATGAGAAAGTGAAAGTAAGAAATAAAAAGAGTGTTAAGCTCTATCAACAAAGTGTGAGAATCATCCACCTGCCTACAAAAGTGCAAGGATCGGAGAACTCTATAACTGATTGCCTTTTGCTCAGCTCACCTTTTACAATCTAAGCATTCAAAAAATGGTTTGTGATCATTTTCGTTAAGCAACATCTAATTGACTTCTTCTCTTTTTTGATAATGTTATCAAATGATGGATTATTGCTTAATGTTATTATGTTGACAATATTTAATTATCGTTTCTAGTGCCTGCTTTTCTTTTTCATGTATCACTTCTATCATGCAGGTGCAAATGTACAAACCTCTGCCTGTACATTTTGATTAATTGTTTAGTGGCTTGTTTGTTCACTTTAGTGCAAAGGTTACCAGTAGTTCATAATCCTGCTGCTTCCGTGGTAATCCACTTACGATGTGTAAGTATTGCAAATATCAAATCTCTATAATAAATCTAAAACAGTCAAAAAACAGAAGTTCCCTCAACCCCATATAATGAATTTGATGCTCAAAAGTCCTGAGGTACTTTAGCATTTAAAATGGAATCAAAAATGGATTTGTTTTCATGCAGTAATCCTTGAAACAGTATCTTCTAAGCAGAGTTCTATCATAAAAGGTCTTTCTATATTCAACAACAACCTTTATATATATATATATATATATATATATATATGTATGTATGTGTGTGTATATGTTTGTGTGTCTGTGTTTGTCCCCCCAACATCGGTTGACAACCGATGCTGGAGTGTTTACATACTTGTAACTTAGCAGTTCGGCAAAAGAGACCGATAGAATAAGTACTAGACTTAAAAAGAATAAGTCCTGGGATCGATTTGCTCGACTAAAGGTGGCACTCCAGCATGGCCACAGTCAAATGACTGAAACAAGTAAAAGAGTAAAAGAGTAAGGCCAGCAATTTCATGGGAGTGGGTAAGTCAATTACATTGACCCCAGTGTCCAACTAGTACTTATTTTATCGACCCCCCCAAAAGGATGAAAGACAAAGTTGACCTCGACAGAATTTGAACTTAGAACATGAGATTCCTCTAAGCATTTTTCCCCATGTACCAACAATTCTACCAGCTCATCGCCTTCACCAAACCTGAATACTGTGTGTCATTATTATGTAATGTGCTGTTTCTCTGATATACTTAATCTACGCAATATAAATTTATTCGTCTTTTACAAGTGTTTCTTTATTGTTTTTTTTTTTTTTTCTTTCTGACAGGCTTTAGTGTACACCACACGTATATATGACCTTCGATGCTTTACCTGGTCGAGATGAAAACTAACCAGAATATTGTATTTTGGCAGTGTGTCTGACTAACTTTTAGCTGGTTGCTATAAATAACTGCAGACTTCCATTGTTTGCTTAGAAATTGGTTAGCCAAAATGTAAATAAAAAAAACAGAGGCGAGAAGAATAAACAAAGCTATGATGACATGGCTCAGAGCAAATCAAGACACAAAGTTTGATTAACTAGTCATAGAAATAAGAAGAGCGACAACTTGAGATGGTCTATTGCTCAAATACATACAACATATGCCAGTACTGACAACAAAATTATTTCTATGAATATATATATTATTATTATATGTTATTATGTCTTGTGCCGTGATGTGAGAGCATGTTCTCAACTTTAGAGCAAATGTGTACACATATATAAAGCAATAAAGTGAGTATGGATGCATGAGAGTGTGTGCATGTATGTGTATGTATATATATATAAAAACATACACACACATATGCACACACACGCCCATATATATATATATGTATATATATATATATATATATATATATATATATATATATACACAGACATATACTCACATATATATATATATATATATATATATATATATATATGCATAGACATATACTCACACACACACACACATATATATATATATATATATATAAAAATCTATTTAATACATAAATGGCAATTTCTGTCTGTCTGTTATCATCTTAGTGCCTAAACCAGCAAACCAGTATTCCCAAAACTTTGCATACATGTTACTCTAAACATCCACTTCAATAATAGGCTAATTAGGATCTTAATAAAAATTTTATAATGTGCCCCCCAGCAGCGTTGGAAGATTTATATGATGAAATGAAAAGCTAACAAAAAGTACAAGTCTGAGGGAAAGGTAACAGTAGAGAGAGGGTTACTTATATTAATGAAAGCAAGAAGAGCGGTGACAATGCATTAATACAGTTGTCATATGCACTCCACACTGCATATAGGATTTTGTAAATACATAGCTACAACACACACACACACATACACACATACACACACACAGAAAGGTGGGTGCAAGGAATACATAGCTTTAAGGAGAGATGGGGTAGGTGACTTTTCTGCTGTCCATCACAAAGAAACTCTCACACACAGACACACACACACACATACATATATACATATATCTATACATATATACATGCATATATATGTCTACTATACACCATTTTAAATTTGTGATTACCTGTGTGTACGCTTGGAAATGTGTGTGTATGTGTGTACCTATAATATTTATATATATTTATTTATTGCCCACAAGGGGCTAAACATAGAGGGGACAAACAAGGACAGACAAAGGGAGTAAGTCGATTACATCGCCCCCAGTGCACAACTGGTACTTTATTTATTGACCCCGAAAGGATGAAAAGCAAAGTCAACCTCAGCGGAATTTGAACTCAGAACGTAACAGCAGACAAAATGCCGCTAAGCATTTTGCTCGGCATGCTAACATTTCTGCCAGCTTGCCGCCTTTTTATATATTTATGAGGTCATAACCTGTGGCCCCTACCTGGGACGTAGTCAGTCCACCTGTGCATACCTTCCTTCTTGGGACACATAACTTTACTTGTGAAGACATGTTGAGGCAAGTAAAAATCAAATCAAAATCGAAATCGATCAACATCAATGGAATTTGTAGTTTGTGGTACCAGTGCCGGTGGCACATAAGAGAAGCATCCGAACGTGGCCATAGGCAGCACCGCATCGACTGGCCTCCGTGCTGGTGGCACGTAAAAAGCACCATCCGAGCGTGGCCGTTCGCCAGCCTCGTCTGGCACCTGTGTCGATGGCACTTAAAAAGCACCCACTACACTCACAGAGTGGTTGGTGTTAGGAAGGGCATCCAGCTGTAGAAACACCGCCAGATCTGACTGGCCTGGTGCAGCCTTCGGGCTTCCCAGACCCCAGTTGAACCATCCAACCCATGCTAGCATGGAAAGCGGACGTTAAACGATGATGATGATGATGATGATGATGATGATGTCTTTATATTTATATTTTTAAGTACAAGAATATCCCAGTCACCATAAGTTCAAATATTTGAAGACTGCATGTAAGAAGTGGATTTACAGCACTACACAGTACACATAAGAACTGGAAAAAGACTGATGCATTATTTCTCTGTAAGCTTTGTTTTCTGCTTTCAGTTGCTACCAAATATATTGCTCTGAATTGTTTCACAGCATGATGTTTGTTCGAATTTTTTTTTCTATTTCCTTCACATGTTATTTCCTTCATAGGCGCAGGAGTGGCTGTGTGGTAAAGTAGCTTGCTTGCCAACCACATGGTTCCGGGTTCAGCCCCACTGCGTGGCACCTTGGGCAAGTGTCTTCTACTATAGCCTCGGGCCGACCAAAGCCTTGTGAGTGGATTTGGTAGACGGAAACTGAAAGAAGCCCGTCGTATATATGTATACATATATATATATATGTGTGTGTGTGCGTGTTTGTCCCCCTAGCATGGCTTGACAACCGATGCTGGTGTGTTTATGTTCCCGTCACTTAGCGGTTCGGCAAAAGAGACCGATAGAATAAGTTACTGGGCTTACAAAAAGAATAAGTCCCGGGGTCGATTTGCTCGACTAAAGGCGGTGCTCCAGCATGGCCGCAGTCAAATGACTGAAACAAGTAAAAGAGTAAAGAGAAAGAGTATGTTATGCATAAATATTTTGTGTTTATCAGGATATGAGATCACTCTATAAGCTATTAATTCATGAACATTGCTATTCAAAGCTGTGTTAATTGGGTGTTTACTATATTCCCCAAAACTCAGTTAATTATCACGTGTCCTTCTTGACTTCTAAACAAGTGAGTACTTCAAATAAAATTGGGCAAAGTGCTAATTGTAAAGTATATGATTGAAAGAAATATCTAGTTATATTTTGTAAACAAATAAGTGGTGTTACCAGAGCTAAAATAGGCTGAAACCATACATTCAGCAAATGACCAGTGCAAAATCTTTATATATAAAAGTAAGGTTGTGTGTCTGTCTACTCCGATTTAGATTCCTAACTACTCCCACATTTTGCGGTGCAGTTTAAGCAAAACCGGGTATCTTATAGTCGTGATTCATATCAAGCCCTTCTGGGTATTAGCGCGCGTCTACAATGAGTCTACGATTTTAAAAGTAATTTACCGTCATTTTTTTCCATTTTAATGCATATTTTTTTAAAGGGAAGTAACTCTCTAAAAATGTCTACGATGAGTCAACGATTTAAAAAAAAATTTACCATCATATTTTTTCCATTTTTAATGAATTTTTTTGCTATTTTTTGGCTATAACTCTCTAAAAATGCTTTATAGTTATTTCCCTTACATACCCGAGCAACGCCGGGCGATACTGCTAGTATGATATAAGACATGAAGGTTTATAATGCTGTTATTCATCTGTCAAGACAGTGATGAACATCTAGTCATCCAAGGGTTGAAGCAGGAGTTGGGCTTTGTGTGTACATTGGTGATTGATCAGGCCAAGCCATGGCCAGATGATTCTCTTGCAGTGTTGGCAGAGAATGGTAGCAGTAGTTGGAGATTATAAGACACTGGTTATTCTGACCTGCCTACATTGCTCAGCTACAGCAATTTTGTTGGTTTTGAAGACCAGCATGCCCTTGCAGACAGCTGATTGCCACTTGCCTCTGTCCTGGTCTATCTATTTCCATGTTATACATGTGATGTTGAAGGCCTTTAGATAAGCTTTTCAAGTGTCCTCAAAATAGTTTTTTCTGGCTTCCTTGGAAGCGTTTGCTTACTGGAGTTCACCATATAGGCGCAGGAGTGGCTGTGTGGTAAGTAGCTTGCTTACCAACCACATGGTTCCAGGTTCAGTCCCACTGTGTGGCATCTTGGGCAAGTGTATTCTACTATAGCCTCAGGCCGAACAAAGCCTTGTGAGTGAATTTGGTTGACGGAAACTGAAAGAAGCCCGTCGTATATATGTATATATATATATATGCGTGTGTGTGTTTGTGTGTCTGTGTTTGTCCCCCTAGCATTGCTTGACAACCAATGCTGGTGTGTTTATGTCCCCATTACTTAGCGGTTCGGCAAAAGAGATTGATAGAATAAGTACTAGGCTTACAAAAGAATAAGTCCCAGGGTTGAGTTGCTCGATTAAAGGCAGTGCTCCAGCATGGCTGCAGTCAAATGACTGAAACAAGTAAAAGAGTAAAAGAGAATTTAAGTTTCTTTGGGCAATGGAGGTCTGGTATACATACTACAAGCTACTTCATCATTGAAATTCTAAACAACAAGAATGAAGCACAGCAGTGATGGAAATAAAATTTTATTCATCAACTTGGATTGAAGACTGTAACTAAAAACATAATACTTTAAAGTCAAATGGCCATCAATACAAAACCATCAGTCTGGAAATTCTGGAATGTTCAACAGATTTAGAAAATGATCTGAAATCCAAAACCTTAGGGTTCTAAGGTAGTATGTGCACACACATGTTGAATTGAAAAGAAATATTAAATATAGTGCTGGCATATATATATATATATATAATATATATATATATATATAATATATATATATATATATATAATATATATATATATATATATATATATATATATTATATATATATATATATATATATATATATATATATATATATATATATATATATATATGTAGTGACTCTAGGCATACGAGTGGCTGTGTGGTAAGTAACTTGCTTACGAACCACATGGTTCCATGTTCAGTCCCACTGCATGGCATCTTGGGCAAGTGTCTTCTACTATAGGCTCGGGCCGACCAAAGCCTTTTGAGTGGATTTGGTAGATGGAAACTGAAAGAAGCCCATCGTATATATGTATATATATGTGTGTGTGTGTGTGTGTGTGTGTGTATGAGTGTATGTGTGCGTTTGTGTTTGTCCCCCAACCATCGCTTGACAACCGACGTTGTTGTGTTCACGTTCCCGTATCTTAGCAGTTCAGCAAAAAAGACCAATAGAATAAGTACTAGGCTTACAAAGAATAAGTCCTGAAGTCAATTTGTTCGACTAAAGGTGGTGCTCCAGCATGGCCACAGTCAAATGACTGAAACAAGTAAACGATAAAAGATAAAAGATAGTGATTAGTTTGATGAACAAATTTTAAAAATTGCATATTACTTAAAAGAAAATGTCTACTAAAATTTCTTTGGTGCAGAAAACTTTGTAACATCGATTCAAGAGGCTAATAATCATCTAACACATATATTAGGTGGAGATGCTACTTGATATTTAAATTTAAGACCAATATTGATCATGAATTTTAAAAAAGTCTGCATGATTTTCAAGCATTTATCAAGCATTTCTTTCCAATTTATTAGTAATCCGATTGAAAAGGTTGGCTAACAGATTGTTATTTGAAGATTTGTTCAAAACATATTTCTGCAACAAGAGCAAAATAGATATTGTTTGTTTGTTCCTTCTCGAGCCATGCCTTGCTCATAAGGGCCGGTTTCCTGGTTTCTTGGCGTATAGGTTCCCCACCTGGACAGAACGCTGGTCCATCGCAGGTGAGCTGCAAGATTCGGGAGGAAAGAGTGAGAGAAAGTTGCGGTGAAAGAGTCAGCAGAAGTTTCACCATTACCTTCTGCCAGAGCCGCGTGGAGCTTAGGTGTTTCGCTCATAAACACACACGTCGCCCGGTCTGAGATTCGAACCTGCGATCCCTCAACCACGAGTCTGCTGCTCTAACCACTAGGCCATGTGCCTCCACAAAATAGATATTGTAATTATACAAATCTAGATTCTAGAAAAGAGTTAGTCACCTAACTGTACTTAGTGATTCTAGTTACTTAAAGTTGTATATTTGCCACCCAATATGACAGCGTTGCCACCACAGAGTTGGTAACCAAATAACAATATTTCAAGTTGAAGACGTTCAAAATGTTTGTCCAGGCTCTTGAAAAGCAACAGGAGAAAATGCAATCAATCATACAGATTTTTAGAACTTTATCAAAGAATGTATTACTAAATATTTTGTTATGTACAGAATGAAGTAATAGCTAGCAACATGAGAGATGTCTGGGAAAATATAATTCTTTGTGTAAATAATTCTTATAAATTAGAGGTGAAGTTCATAGCAGAAGTCACTTAACTTAGTTGACATATTGCAATGTCTAGAATAGATGACAATAAAGTCTAAATGTTTCTTGACTTGTAGGTGTTAAATTCAATGATAAAGACCTAAATTTAGACCAGCAATAAACACAGGATGAGGATGATGGTCAAGATAGAAAAGACGAACCTAAAATAGAAAAATAAGTAAACAAACAAACGAAGTTTGTTTTAGAAACGTTTGAGATGTCTTAGAAAGTTAAAGAATTTATTTTTTTTTATTCTCAAAGGCAGGATAATGCTAATAATATATCATGAACAGGATAAACTACCCCTATTTTGCAGAAAAAGAATTTTCAGTTAGGCATTTTAGATCTGTTTTATTGATACTGGATTCTGAACTAAATATAAAGAAATAGGGAGACCTATTGAGTCAAGTACATCGACATCTAAAATCAATGGAAATTGTAGTTGTGATCCCTGTGCTGGTGGCACATAAAAAGCACCGTCTGAACGTGGCCAATGCCAATGCCGCCTCGACTGGCTTCCGTGCATGTAAAAAGCACCATCCGAACATGGCCGATGCCAGCGCTACCTTGACTGGCTTCCGTGCTGGTGGCACATAAAAAGCACCAATCCAATCGTGGCCGTTGCCAGCCTTGCTTGGCACCTGTGCTGGTGGCATGTAAAAAGCACCCACTACACTCACGGAGTGGTTGGTGTTGGGAAGGGCATCCAGCTGTAGAAACACTGCCAGGTCTGACTGGAGCCTGGTGCAGCCTTCTGGCTTCCCAGATCCTGGTCGAACCGTCCAACCCATGGAAAACGAACGTTAAACGATGATGATGATGATGATAATGACTGACTCACATATGTAAGTAATAAAAGATGTGCGATATTATTTTCATTCTTTATAGCATAACTAACAGTAGTGTTAAATGCATCAGCTGGCAAGAAAATATTCAGTGTTAACTAACATTTGCTCTCACATTGTAACCAAGAGAAAGAAATCTAAGTATTTCAGAATTCTGGCTGCTATCATCAGTTTTCATTCTTGTTATCTGGTTCTGAAGAAGCAAGCTTACTATTTAGAAATGTTCATAAAATGCCATGGTGTATTCATGGTCTTTTTTTTTCCCTTCCATTTTTTATTTGCAAAGCCTGCTATAAATATTAATCTAAACTTCCTTATATCATAATTTACTGTTTCAGAAAAAGGAAGGACACATTTTTATTATGTAAGCCTAGGTACACCATGTGTGCTGAAATGATGAAATTTTAATCACGGACCTGTTATATCAGGCTGAGAAGAAGTTAAACAAATTGCTAATATTTTTTTTCTTTTACTCATTGTGTTTCAATGTACTTGTATGCTCAGTTTAATATATTCAAATGTATTGCTGAAATAAATTCATATTTCAAAATTAACATATGCATATTTATTCATGCACGCTTACATACAGAGGTATCTAAACCAGCACACATACACACACACACACACACACAGAGTCATTTAATTATACAGACATTTCTATTCTTCTGTATAATCCTTTTTTCCATGGAAGCATGATGGAACAATGACATATTTTACCCAATAATTAATTACTCAATGAACCATACAATACCTGCTGCTTCTGTTGACAGCTTGGGAAATGAATGCAAGCAGGGTAATAAACACTAGTATAATTTCTTCATGCATTTAATTGACTAAACAGTCTCCTATGAAATATATACAACAATGGGAAAAGTGGTACGTGATAGATTAAAACAGAAGACATATAAACTGAATTTTTCAGCAAAGAATCCAGCAAATAAATTCTATGAAAAACTGACAGTGAAAAGAATATATATTTGTGAGAATATAAATGTGTAGAGAATGGAATAGACAATCATTATATCTTTCACCATACTGCATTTACTATAACTAATTATGTGAGTGAAATTTACAATGAGGTGAAGGCTGTTTGGTGCTAAAATCCAACATAACAGCATATGATCAGAAAATAGACAGCTCTCATCAGATCTAATAGTTAAAGGTGTGTGTGTGTGTGTGTGTGTGTGTGTGTGTGTGTGCATGAACACTCAGATGAGATATTACCTACAACCCATATCTGAACAGCCATCCAGTTACTCCATTCAGATTTATGATCTGAGTGGAGTGACAAGTAATCTTTGTTCCACCAATAACCACAGATATTCCGAATATCTCTTTTAAATACCAATTTAATTTTACTTTCAGGTACATTTTACTTATATGTCCTTGTAAGAGCATAGACACTTAAATATGTCTAAAACAGTGATGATTTGCATCTAACAATAAATTCAGGAAAACTCAGGAAGATTCACAAGGAAGATCGTCTCTTTGCAACAGCTCAGCTACTGGGAAAAGTTGAAACAGCTAAGAATCTACAACCCCTGGAGAGAAGACGGGAGAGGTATGCAGTAATATATATCTCGGAGATCCTGGGAGGAAGTGTGCCAAATTTTGGCATTGAAAGCTACACCAATGCCAGAATGGGACGACACTGCATAGTGCCAAAGATCCCAGCATTGCCATCACGCTTCAGGACCAGTAACTGCAACAGCCTGGATTTCAAGGGCCCACAGCTTTTTAATATTCTCCCAAAGAGTCTGAGGAACTTGCACAAAGTAGATGTAGGGGTTTTTAATTCAAAGCTGGACCTCTTCCTGTCAAGAGTCCCAGGTCAACCTACCTCATGGGGAGAGGTGAAAATGAGGGTAGCTATATGAAACTCCATTCTTCACCAAGTGCCACATATTAGAGGAGGCTCTTAGTAAAAAAACCTTAGGAATGAGAACCCAAGGTTGGGTTCAAAATTCCACCAGGACACCTGATGAAGACGAGATTAAATCAGCTGAAATGCTGTGGTAACAACAAACAAGATGAGGACACAAATCTATCCAATGTAAATAATGTAAATAATGTTGTGTACCTTTGTTCATCCTTGGAACCTAAAATAGAGAATCCCTGGAATGTACTACAAATGTTCAACATACCTCTAAGTGACTGTATTTGGAAAATGCAAATCAGTTTGCTCTGGTGTATTAAGTATATTGTTATATATTGCATTGCACAATTCATAAATAAGGGCAAACGAAAAAATTTCCAATGCCAAATATGCCGAAAAATTGGACATATTGTCCATTAACCATTAATTTTTGTGCTCATGACTTAGTGTTTGCTTCTTCCATGGGTATGAGTAAGTATCTCATTTATTTCTTTTGCCACATGTATCACTGACGAAGGGAGGGCTGTTATAAGCTAACCCTGAAATCGGTCCGATATGGCAATAATGGAATTTTTTAGAAATTTGTCGACCTTTTTTCAAGTAGCATGCGGATTGTGAAAAAATTAATGGTTAATGGACAATATGTCCAATTTTTCAGCATATTTGGCATTGAAAATTTTTTCGTTTGCCCTTATTTATGAATTGTTTATGAAATTAACCTTTAAAGGTATTTTTTAATATGCTGGCCATTGATAAAATTTTTTTGGGAAAATAATGTTTTTTCGAAAAATTTTATCCTACATTAGATATTGCATTGCACATATAATAATAGGTAGCAATGGATATATGAACTGTAGGTTGCTATAGGTTTTTCATTAGTTCTCATTAGATACAAGACTGTACCTAAATGCAACATGAGGAGATTAAGCAATCATATCAGCAACTGGATTAGAGCAGCTCAGAGCCAAAGCTGAAGTCAATAGAGAAGAGTGATCTATTTTTGATTCTATAACTTGTGACTCTGCATAATGATGGCCATGATTGACTATATTTCTTCTGAAATGTCTATATGGTGAACAGATGTAAAGAGATAATGATTGTGATGATGCTGACAAAGCGTCACTGCTGTTATCACTACTAATGATACTGATGATGACACTGATGTTGATGATGACGATGACAGTGATGATGGCGAGCATTTGGATTATTAAATTTGTTTAAAAACCAAATATTTCCCTGATTCCTGAGTATAGTTTTGTGAGCCTCTCTCTCTTTCTCTCTCTCCTTTCTCTCTCTCTCTCTCTCTCATTTTTCTCTCTCCTTCTCTCTCTCTCCATCTCTCTCATGAAGTGAATAGATTTGATCACTCTTTGATTGCAACATTTGATGGGAAAAGTCAGATAGTTGACTCTGTTTATCTCACTTGTGTGAAATAAATATCGATTGAATGTTTATTGATTGATCATGGTAAAAATATTTTTAAAAAATATTCAGTACAATTTTCATAAACAAGAAATATAGGTACATAATGTCTCTCCACCTTTCTCTCTCTCTCTCTGCATTTGTTTATCTATCTCTGAGTGTATAATGTACATATATATAAGAGACAGAGAAAGAGGGAGTAGCATGTATGTGTGAATACATTTAAAAGTATCTCAAAAAGAAATGGAAAAAGTGATTTAAAATATATGCAATGTTTATTTTCCATATTACTGTGAATGATTTTATTCAGAATTATTTATTTCATTAAAAATGTTTTTCCAACGACTAAATTTTTGGTAAATAATCCTCACTGATTTCCAAAATCCTTTCTGCTATTAGCCATGGATTGCTTAAATGCCTGATAGTAATGTTTCAGATAGTAGCTAATTCAATAACCCTATATGTCCAATGTATCTTACACCCAAATGTTATTACTTTTGTTCATTCAAGCATAGCGCTGGTCTTTACAGAAACATAGACATGTAAAATTCGTTTGTCTGGAATGTTTTAAAGAAAGCAATTAATGTGATGTTTAAGTAGCATTCAGGTCTTGGATGTGCCTATGTATTTTGTGGTGATAGTGGTATATTTTATATACATTATCTTTGTATATGTTTTACATATAAGTGTTTATATGAGAAACTTCACAAAAACATTATATACAAACTTAAATAATAAATACCATTTTACCTAGGTCAACCCTCAGATTCCGCAAACCTAAGATTAAATGTTCACCAGCCTTGGCTAAGACATTTTATTGCTGACACACTCTATTTAGGTTTACATTGCTCTTTCAGATCCGAAAGTATATTTTATTGCTATTACTAGCAGACTGAACAACCAAATAGTTGTTTGCCTATTGGCTTTTGCAAATAGTTTACTTGCATATGCATGTATGTGCATGTATGTATGTTGTTTGTGAGAATTATGTTTACATGAGTGAGCATGTAAGTATGTGTCTGTTCTTCTTGGCAGCCACATGAAACCATCTATGACTTGATAGTAGGAGAGGCAGTGTTTGTTTTTTCTTGTAAATGTAGTGGAGGAAATTTATCAGTGATGCTTTGTTATTTCTTGAGATTCTAGACCAGAGATGCTAGTATAACTCTGCTCTCATGGACTGCAGAAAACTGCTTGTAGGGCTATTGTAATGGATATTGTACTAACTTTTTTCTTTTCTTCTAGCCATTTCCTTCATTTTGACTCTGTATCATCTACCCTCTTTCTTTATAACCCACCCAATATTGTATGCAGTCATTTGTTGTCTTCTCACATACACCCGCAATCAAACCACACTCAAGATATCTTTATATATAAAAGTAAGGTTGTGTGTCTGTCTGTCTCCTACGATTTAGATTCCTAACTACTCCCACATTTTGCGGTGCAGTTTAACCAAAACCGGGTATCTTATAGTCATGATTCATATCGAGCCCTTCTGGGTAGCACGCGTCTACGATGAGTCTACGATTTTAAAAAAATTTACCATAATTTTTTCCATTTTAATGCATTTTTTTCGCTATTAAATAAGGGAAGTAACTCTCTAAAAATGTCTACGATGAGTCAACGATTTAAAAAAAAATTTACCATAATTTTTTTTTCCATTTTTAATGCATTTTTTTGCTATTTTTTGGCTATAACTCTCTAAAAATGCTTATATAGCTATTTCCCTTACAAACCCGAGCAACGCTGGGCGATACTGCTAGTTGTTTGATAATATCTTTATAATGGATATTTGGATGCTCGTGTCAATAGTTTCTTCCTTTCAACTCACCATAGAGTTTGTCCTTAGGGAAACTAGAACAACATATAGGACAGGTATCTCACCCACCACCCCTTGCAATTCCAGTAGGATACACTCAACATTAGGTATATAAACAGAACCTCACAGTTGCAATGCAAATATGGCCTTAGCACATATAGATCATAGCTGTTGCATCTGGAAGCACATTAACTTTTTGATAAGCCTATGAAACAGTGCGTACGTCACAGCTCGGTTCACACATGAAATTGTACTATTGCTTGATATACTTCATATTCTGTTGACAGCTTTATGCATTGTTGTTTTCACAATCAATTATTGAGCTTTCTGAAAATGACTACGTCTGACTGTATTTATAGATTCACCTCTGTATCTTGGCTACTTTTGTTGGAAATTGTACTGTCCAAATGTGTAATTTTCTTCACAACTAGAAATTGATAGCCTGCATGAAGATCAAAAGTTCCTGTTCTAGTACTCCATGAATATTCAGATACAAGGCTTCAGTCTCTTTTCATATTCATTCTTTGGCAAAAATTTGATGTTCATCATCATCATCTTTTAGTGTCTGTGTTTCATGCTGGCATGGGTTAGACGGTTTGATTGCAACTGGTAAACTGAAATGCTGCACAAGGTTCCAATCTGATTTGGCATGGTTTCTATGTGGCTGGATGCCTTTCCTAACACCAACCACTCCGAGAGTGAAATGTAGGCTTTTTACATGCCGTGACACTGGCATTGGCCATGACTGTGATTTGGTCAGTGTTCTGAAGCATAGCTTCTCACCAAAGATCTCAGTCACTTATCATTGCATCTGTGAGGCCCAATGTTTGATGGTTGCATTTTATGTGCCACCAGCATGGGTGCCAATTACATGGCGCCAGCATTGGCCATGACGATGATTTCACTTGGTTTCACAGGTCTTCTTAAGCATGGCGTATCGCTAAAGCATGGCATATCACAAAAGGTCTTAGTCACTTGTCATTGCCTCCATTCAAAGATCATGCTTCACCATCTCGTCCCATGTCTTCCAGGGTCTACTTCTTCCACAAGTTCCTTCTTCAGTTAGAGACTGTAACTTCTTTACACAGCTGTCCTCGTCCATATGCATTACATGACCATACCAATGCAGTCATCTCTCTTGCACACAGCATATGATGCCTCTTATGCCCAACTTTTCTCTCAAGATGCTTACACTCTGTCATTCATGCACACTGACATTGAAACATACTAGCATCATTTCTTTGAAGTCTATGCATGTTCTTGGTTGTCACAGCCCATGTTTCACTGTTGTGTAGCATGGCTGTTTGCACTCAAGCATAATACAATAAGCCTTTCAATCTGAAGGAGAGGCCCTTACGTACCAACAGAGGTAGGAGCTCTCTGAAGTTTGCCCAGCTAGAGGAGATGTCCTCTTGGGGTTAAAAAATCACAGTAGAGTCCACTCAAATGGATAGTCATGTTAAAGTGGCTACAAATATTATTTATAGTTTTTGGTTTTACAGTTAATTTTTTAGTCTTAAAGTTGAAAAATTCCTAACTTGAAAATCAAAGCATTAAAAAACCTGCTTCATTTGATTTATAGTAAAAACCACCACTATACAAGTCAATCTTTAGCTAAGCATTTCTCATCTTACATGTAGAACCATAGAGACAACCACATTTCCATCTGCTCTTATTATTCTTAAAGGTACCTGTAACTGTTAGAAATTCTATCTAACTTAGCTATGTCATTTGAAGTGTCCCATTAATTGTGATTCACTATAACTGCATTTGATATAATCCTTTCTACTATAGGTACAAGGCTTGAAATTTTGGGGGAGGGGACTAATTGATTACACGACTCCAGTGTTTCACTGGTACTTAATTTATTGACCCTGAAAGGATGAAAGGCAAAGTTAACCTTCGGTGGAATTTGAACTCAGAACGTAGTGATGGGCGAAATACCGCTAAGCATTTTTGCCTGGCATGCTAACAATTCAGCCATCTCACCACTTTGGATATAATGGCATACAAAAAGACTTGCATTTTTCCAACAATCCCCTGTATTGGTACAAATTCGTTTTATCCTCAAAAAAACTGGGAATTTGGATTTGACTTAATTCAGCAAGTTCAAATAACTAATCCCCACGTCGATCTATACAGTTTGTGGTCTTTCAGAAACATATATTGGCAACAGGAAGGGCCGAATCGGCCAGAGAAAATCTGCCTAAACAAATACTGTCTGACCAATGCAAGTATGGAAATATGGACATTAAACAATGATGATAGTAATGATGAAGATGATGATGACATATAAATGAGTTCTCTGATCACAGCATCCCTCTCTGTTGTTGCCTTTCTTTCACTCCTTATATACCTCTGTCTCTATTTCTCTACTTCTCTTTCTCTCACCGTCTCCACCCCTCTCTTTCCTTCTCTCGCTCTCCCCCTCTCTCTCTCTCTCTTGGTCAGTCTCTCACCCAATCACCTCGTTTCTCAGTGAAGATTCATTTAGACAAGTAACAGCCATGTTCAACACAGTGGCTCACTGAACTTGGCATATAATTACATTTTTCAAGGAAGCCACAAGACGGAGAGAACTAAGTTTAAGCTAATCAATAATTATTATTTCTACCACTTTCATTATTATTATTAAGGGTATCTCTAACTGCCAGAAATTTTATTTATGCTCTCTGATCACACATTTCTCTCTCTCTTCCTCCCTCTCTCTCTCCCTCTCTCTGTTACTGTCCCTTCCTACTTCTCTACCACCCAATATGTCACTATCATCCTCTTTCCATCACCCACATGTCTCTCCCATCATTATCATCTCTCTTTCTCCTTCTGTCTCTATCCTTTCATTTCTCACTCCTTCTGTCTTTCTGTCTCTCTCTCTCCTCTCTCTTTCATTCTGCAGTTTCTTCTCTGAAAAATCCAGTGAGGTGGGATAGCATGTTTAACAAGGTGGTTCATTGAATTTAGCATAATATTGTAGTGAAGGTAGTTCAGAATTTGGAGTTTGGATTAACCAAACTATCGAAGAAAGCAAGAACTCTAAACAAAAATCTGCATGGAGTAGACAGAATTTATATGCTGTGATGAGTGCATCCCATCTAGGAGAGCAGTCTAGACCCCCTTCGGTCATGACACTGACCATGGGATTGCACCTAGAAAGTTACCCTCCCAGGCACAAATCCAGGCAAGGTTGTTTATGGAAGACCAGCAGTCCCTCATGCATACTGGCCTCCCTTCTCCACGCCACCAGTGTTATCCAAGGGAAAGGCAAAGGAGCCGATACAGTTTGGTACCTGTGATGTCGCAACTCATTTCTACAGCTGAGCGAACTGGAGCAACATGAAATAAAGTGTCTTGCTCAAGAGCAC